>NC_060191.1:66355063-66420063 GCF_021184085.1 Oncorhynchus gorbuscha | reverse complement strand
CCACCAGAGACAGGACAAAGAGCCAGCAGAGAGACGACAAAGAGCCACCAGAGACAGGACAAAGAGCCAGCAGAGAGACGACAAAGAGCCAGCAGAGAGAGGACAAAGAGCCAGCACAGACAGGACAAAGAGCCAGCAGAGAGAGTACAAAGAGCCAGCAGAGAGAGGGCAAAGAGCCAGCAGAGAGAGGGCAAAGAGCCAGCAGAGAGAGGGCAAAGAGCCAGCAGAGAGAGGGCAAAGAGCCAGCAGAGACAGGACAAAGAGCCAGCAGAGACAGGACAAAGAGCCAGCAGAGAGAGGGCAAAGAGCCAGCAGAGACAGGACAAAGAGCCAGCAGAGACAGGACAAAGAGCCAGCAGAGAGAGGACAAAGAGCCAGCAGAGACAGGACAAAGAGCCAGCAGAGAGAGGACAAAGAGCCAGCAGAGACAGGACAAAGAGCCAGCAGAGAGAGTACAAAGAGCCAGCAGAGACAGGACAAAGAGCCAGCAGAGAGAGTACAAAGAGCCAGCAGAGAGAGTACAAAGAGCCAGCAGAGAGAGTACAAAGAGCCAGCAGAGACAGGACAAAGAGCCAGCAGAGAGAGGACAAAGAGCCAGCAGAGACAGGACAAAGAGCCAGCAGAGACAGGACAAAGAGCCAGCAGAGAGAGGACAAAGAGCCAGCAGAGACAGGACAAAGAGCCAGCAGAGAGAGGACAAAGAGCCAGCAGAGACAGGACAAAGAGCCAGCAGAGAGAGGGCAAAGAGCCAGCAGAGAGAGGACAATGAGCCAACAGAGAGAGGGCAAAGAGCCAGCAGAGACAGGACAAAGAGCCAGCAGAGACAGGACAAAGAGCCAGCAGAGAGAGGGCAAAGAGCCAGCAGAGAGAGGACAATGAGCCAACAGAGAGAGGGCAAAGAGCCAGCAGAGACAGGACAAAGAGCCAGCAGAGACAGGACAAAGAGCCAGCAGAGAGAGGGCAAAGAGCCAGCAGAGAGAGGACAATGAGCCAACAGAGAGAGGGCAAAGAGCCAGCAGAGACAGGACAAAGAGCCAGCAGAGACAGGACAAAGAGCCAGCAGAGAGAGGGCAAAGAGCCAGCAGAGACAGGACAATGAGCCAACAGAGAGAGGGCAAAGAGCCAGCAGAGACAGGACAATGAGCCAACAGAGACAGGACAAAGTGAACAGCAGGAATATGTTTCTAAATAGGGGTGTGGACATTTATACCAAATTGGGATTGTTAACTTTTAGAATAATCCTAGATTTCCAGAGTGAATCCAAGCTGCTGATACACACATAACATGGCCTACTGCTCTGGCCCCTCAGGACCAATCCCCTGTGACCTCATTGGCTGATGGTTCCTGACACGTAAGCACTTTCACGACTGAATGGACATCACAGCCAGACCTCTGATTAACAGAGTGGAACAATGCCATTAGACACTCTCCCACTCTCACCAGCCAGATCACTCAAGATTGACTTCGAAATTGGACGTCAGGAGATGCCTTAATCGTCCACTAGGGGCAACAGTGAGCGCTATTACCAGAGTTTTTAAATCCAAATTGCGAGTCTTCCAGGAATGCTTCCGAAACAGACCGAGTAGACCAGGCCGGGGTTTTGTGGTTTGAGAAGTCAGTGTGAGAAGTGAAGAATTCTTCCCTTAGTTGTTAATTTTCTTGAAATCTAAAGAAACAACCTAGATTCGAGCCAATGTTGAAAATTGTATTATTCTAACTCCAATCTTGTGAAAGTGACAAACGGACAAATGTTTTATTTTTGTAAAAAAAAAACGTTATATAGGAGGAGTGCCTTTGATTTGAAGGCCTGCACATGTGCAGTTATGCGAGAGTAGTCATTGGGTCTAATGGTCGTGTTTCTGAGCATTTGACTGGCTATCCAATGTCGCCATGACATCGCCTACAAGCGTGATTGGAGAGTTCTATTGGAGAAGCAGTTCCTGCCCATCTTCATACTGTCCTGTTTTTGATATTACCATCAAGTAGGCTTGGCGTTGTGGACGGGGGTGACGGGTGAGAGAAATCCCATGGCTCAGGATCTGAAGATCACGTGTTCAATCCCAGTGGTACACACTCATTTTTATATATATTTTTTCCCAAAACCTTTACCATTCGGAATTATGCAGAGCAGGAAGAGCTACCCATGGTGTCAAAAACACTTTGGAATTTGATGTTTGGAGAACGAAATCGAATTGGTAAGAACGGGAGATCTCACTGCTTTCACAACAAATGTTACTTCTAAATAACATGCATGACATTACATTACATTTAAGTCATTTAGCAGACGCTCTTATCCAGAGCGACTTACAAAATGACAAGAGGAAAAGACAGGAGGGAGGGATGGGGGAGGAGGGCAGGAAAGAGAATAAAACGAGAGAGGAGAGCTAGACATCTCATCATGTCTCAGCTGTGTTTGCTAAACTCATAACCCAGGGGTGTAGGCCCAAACCTCATTATGCATGCTGCAACTCTCCGCTAAAACCACATACACCTCAGAAAATACAGCTCAGTCAGCCCAGCAGGTCACGCAGTCCCTGTGTGTGCATGTGTGTGTGTGCGTTTGCATGTAGGCCTAATCGCTGGCTTTTTTGTTTTGTTCAGGAGATGAAGAAACAAAAATGTCGTTGCAAAATAACGTTTTCTAGCCTATGCATTAAAAGGAGATACCAGTTGATGGAAATACATTCGAATGTTCCAGTTTATCGGCTTATAGGTTAATTACATCATTTAGTGGAATTAAATTGGCGCTCGTGTACAGTATAGTCGTTGTGGATTGTATTTATCACGCGCGTACAGCCTACAGATACAGAGCCTTTGAGCGGAAAATGTGTCAGCATATCAAACAGCAAACAGAGTCAACCGAAGGCAGAGGCTCCATCAGCGCGTCACACACCACTTTGCAATGAGCTGGAGGCAGTATACATTTTCAAAACATATACTTAATTGCCTAGCCAAAATTAGACTGTGGAGGCAATTATTTTATACTATATCAACTTTCTTTCATTGTCTAGTGGCCAAAGGCACAATCCTAGTCATATTAGCAACCTATGCTAGTTGTTCCCCTCATTCTAAATTTCGAACGGATATTTTAATCTCTGTCACGTGAAATCAATGGCATGAGGTGCGCTTTTGACAACACTGTATTCCCACTAACTGAACGAACATTCCCACGCAGGCTAGGCTACTGCCTTGTGAGCATTGTTGCGTTTATAACGTGAATAAATAACAGTTAAACAACATTCTAAGCTAAACGTGCTGATCTGATGCAACAGCCTCGAGGCTTTTAATTTTTAAGGGATGTCGCCTTGGCCGACTGGTTGTATGAATTTGGGATCTACTGTATCATCCCACAACTGTCCCAGAGTCTGTTTGGAATATGCTATTTCTTTCTCGACAAGCTGCCCAATAAAATAGGTCAATTTATCTACTATGGGGGATAGTAGATTGACGTAGGCTAATAATTGTACTGTTCGTTTACTCGTCTTTTTGGCACATTGTTGCATCCTCGACTTGCATGTTGTGTTAATATGAATGACCATCATGTAAATGTGATTTCTGTGTTTCTGAGCACTAATCAGGTTGTGTTAATATGAATGACCATCATGTAAATGTGATTCCTGTGTTTCTGAGCACTAATCAGGTTGTGTTAATATGAATGACCATCATGTACATGTGATTTCTGTGTTTCTGAGCACTAATCAGGTTGTGTTAATATGAATGACCATCATGTAAATGTGATTTCTGTGTTTCTGAGCACTAATCAGGTTGTGTTAATATGAATGACCATCATGTAAATGTGATTTCTGTGTTTCTGAGCACTAATCAGGTTGTGTTAATATGAATGACCATCATGTAAATGTGATTTCTGTGTTTCTGAGCACTAATCAGGTTGTGTTAATATGAATGACCATCATGTACATGTGATTTCTGTGTTTCTGAGCACTAATCAGGTTGTGCACCCGATGCAGATGGGTCCGGTAAATTAAAATGCTGCCGGTCAAATGTCCAGCACCACATTTCCCTAATGGAAACCCTGGTGTGTGTGTGTGTGTGTGTGTGTGTGTGTGTGTGTGTGTGTGTGTGTGTGTGTGTGTGTGTGGTTGCGTGAGTCTGTTTGTTCGGTGTTCGCGTGTGTATCTGCACTCGTTCACCATGTATGTGAAATAATGTACAAAATATTTAATACACTATGAATAACAAAACAGAGCCATAGAGATTTCGTAAATATTAAGGTTGTACAAACTGTATAAAAGGCATGATCTCAATAGATCTGATATAATCACATGGAGAGCAGGCAGAGTCACAATGCGCCAATTAGATACACATCACACTTCATTAAACAGATCTGACTTCCGACACTTACACAACCCTCACATTATGTAGGTTTGTGTGTGCTTGTGTGTGCGTGCATTCTTATGTGTGTGTGTAGTGTTGCCTCACTGTGCTTAACCTGATCGTCACACCTACCAGCAGCAGGGTGTAATGTTCTATCAGCTCACAGGAATCTATTTCTGCTGCGAGTGACGATCACACCAACACAACACCGTCAGCAGGACAATTAGACTACATTAAAATAGTGACAGACAGCTTGTGCACGCGCGTGTGTGCATGACAGTGAAGTCCAAAAGAATTTAGGACAGCAGTGGAGGCTACTCAGAAGAGGGCCATCCTCTTCAGTGAATTTCATAAAAATAAAAAGTAAAACATTAAAAAAAGTTATAAAAATAAAACTATATTAAACATATCCACATCACCAAATAATTGATTTGCAATGAAGGTCTAGAGTAGCCTCAACAGCACTCTGTAGGGTAGCACCAATGGGGATCCTAATAAAATACCAAATACCAAAAATACCAAATACCATGGTGTAGCCAGAGGACAGCATGTTTCTTTCCTCCTCTGGGTACATTGATTTCAATACAAAACCTAGGAGAATCATGGTTCTCACCCCCTTTCATAGACTTACACAGTAATTATGACAACTTCAGGAGGACGTCCTCCAACCTATCAGAGGTCTTGCAGCACGAACTGACATATTTGTCCACCCAATCAAAGGATCAGAGAATGAACTTAGTACTGAAAGCATAAGCTACAGCTAGCTAACACTGCAGTGCATAAAGTGTGGTGAGTAGTTGACTCAAAGAGAGAGAAAGACAATAGTTGAACAGTTTCGAACAAATACATTTCTTCAAAAATGGAGAAGGGAGTTACAGTTGAAGTCATAAGCCAAATACATTTAAACTCAGTTTTTCACAATTCCTGACATTTAATCCTAGTTGAAATTCCCTGTCTTAGGTCAGTTAGGATCACCACTTTATGTTAAGAATGTGAAAATGTCAGAATAATACTAGAGATAATTATTTCTTTCAGCTTTTATTTCTTTCATCACATTCCCAGTGGGTCAGAAGTTTACATACACTCAATTAGTATTTGGTAGCATTGTCTTTAACCTGGGTCAAATGTTTCAGGTAGCCTTCCACAAGCTTCCCACAATAAGTTGAGTGAATGTTGGCCCATTCCTCCTGACAGACCTGGTGTAACTGAGTCAGGTTTGTAGGCCTCCTTGCTCGCACAGGCTTTTTCAGTTCTTCCCACAAATTGTCTACAGGATTGAGGTCAGGGCTTTGTGATGGCCACTCCAATACTTTGACTTTGTTGTCCTTAAGCCATTTTGCCACAACTTTGGAAGTATGCTTGGGGTCATTGTCTATTTGGAAGACCCATTTGCGACCAAGTTTTAATATATCCACATAATGTTTCCTTCCTCATGATGCCATCTATTTTGTGTAGCGCACCAGTCCCTCCTGCAGCAAAGCACCCCCACAACATGCTGCTGCCACCCCCACAACATGATGCTGCCACCCCCGTGCTTCACTGTTGGGATGGTGTTCTTTGGCTTGCAAGCCTCCTACTTTTCCCTCCAAACATAATGATGGTCATTATGGCCAAACAGTTCTATTTTTGTTTCAACAGACCAGAGAACATTTCTCCAAAAAAGTATGATCTTTGTCCCCATGTGCAGTTGCAAACCTTAGTCTGGCTTTATTATGGCGGTTTTGGAGCAGTGGCTTCTTCCTTGCTGAGCGGCCTTTTAGGTTATGTCGATATAGGACTCGGTTTACTGTGGATATAAATACTTTTGTACCCGTTTCCTCCATCTTCACATGGGCCTTTGCTGTTGTTCTGGGATTGATTTGCACTTTTCGCACCAAAGTACGTTCAACAATAGGACACAGAACGTGTCTCCTTCCTGAACAGTATGACGGCTGTGTGGTCCCATGGTGTTTATAGTTGCATACTATCGTTCAGGCGTTTGGAAATTTCTCCCAAGGATGAACCAGATTTGTCGCTGATTTATTTTGATTTTCCCATGATGTCAAGGAAAGAGGCACTGCTTTTGAAGGTAGGCCTTGAAATACATCCACAGGTACACCTCCAATTGACTCAAATTATGTCAATTAGCCTATCAGAAGCTTCTAAAGCCATGACATAATTTAAGGGAATTTTCCAAGCTGTTTAAAGGCACAGTCAACTTAGTGCATGTAAAATTCTGACCCACTGGAATTGTGATACAGTGAGTTATAAGTGAAATCTGTCTGTAAACAATTGTTGGAAAAATTACTTGTGTCATGCACAAAGTAGATGTCCTGACCGACTTGCCAAAACTATAGTTTGTTGACAAGATATTTGTGGAGTGGTTGAAAAACGAGTTTTAAATATTTTTAGTTGACATTTTTTCGAATGCAGCTAGCTACACTGAACAAAAACATAAACCCAACATGTAAAGTGATCCCATGTTTCATGAGCTGAAATAAAAGATCCCAGAAATGTGCCCTATAAACAAAAAGCTTATTTTTCATCAACTATTGTGCAAAAATTTGTTTCCATTCCTGTTAGTGAGCATTTCTCCTTTGCCAAGATAATCCATCCACCTGACAGGTGTGGCATGTCAAGAAGCTGATTAAACATCATGATCATTACACACGTGCGCCTTTGCTGGAGACAAAAGGCCAGTCTAAAATATGCAGTTTTGTCACACAACATAATGCCACAGATGTTTCACATTGTGAAGGAGCGTGTAATTGGCCTGCTGACTTAAGTCATGTTTATTTTATTTAACTAAGTAAGTCAGTAAAGAACAAAATCTTATTTATAATGACGGCCTACCTCGGCCAAACCCTCCCCTAACCAAACCCAGACGACGCTGGGCCAATTGTGCGCCGCTCTATGGGACTCCCGATCACGGCCAGCTGTGATATAGCCCGGGATCGAACATGGGTCTGGGACATTTTCTGTAGTGATGCCTCTAGCACTGCGATGCAGTGCCTTAGACCGCTGCCCCACTCAGAGCAGTTGCCAGATGACTGAATGTTAATTTCTCTACCATAAGCCATCTACAATGTCGTTTTAGAGAGTTTGGCGCATGTATGGCGTTGTGTGGGCGAGAAGGTTACTGATGTCAGTGTGCTCCATGGTGGCATTGGGGTTATGGTATGGGCTGGCATAAACTACGGACATTAGCATTTTATTGATGGCAATTTGAATGCACAGAGATGAGATCCTGAGGCCCATTGTCGTGACATTCATCCACCGCCAACACCTCATGTTTCAGCATTAAAATGCATGGCCCCATGCTGCAAAGATCCTTAAACAATTCCTGGAAGCTGAATATGTCCCAGTTCTTCCATGGCCTGCATACTAACCAGACACATCACCCATTGAGCATGTTAGGTATGCCAGCAACGTCACACTGCCATGGAAGAGAAGCGGGACAACATTCCACAGGCCACAGCCTGATCAACCATTTGCCTCACGCGCTGCATGAAGCAAATGGTGGTCACACACCAGATTTGGTGGTCAGTCTCACCAGGTTTGGTGGTCAGTCTCACCAGGTTTGGTGGTCAGTCTCACCAGGTTTGGTGGTCAGTCTCACCAGGTTTGGTGGTCAGTCTCACCAGGTTTGGTGGTCAGTCACACCAGGTTTGGTGGTCAGTCTCTCCAGGTTTGGTGGTCGGTCTCACCAGGTTTGGTGGTCAGTCACACCAGGTTTGGTGGTCAGTCTCACCAGGTTAGTCTCACCAGGTTTGGTGGTCAGTCTCACCAGGTTTGGTGGTCAGTCTCACCAGGTTTGGTGGTCAGTCTCACCAGGTTTGGTGGTCAGTCTCACCAGGTTAGTCTCACCAGGTTTGGTGGTCAGTCTCACCAGGTTTGGTGGTCAGTCACACCAGGTTTGGTGGTCAGTCTCACCAGGTTAGTCTCTCCAGGTTTGGTGGTCAGTCTCACCAGGTTAGTCTCACCAGGTTTGGTGGTCAGTCTCACCAGGTTTGGTGGTCAGTCTCACCAGGTTAGTCTCACCAGGTTTGGTGGTCTCACCAGGTCAGTCACCAGGTTTGGTGGTCAGTCTCACCAGGTTTGGTGGTCAGTCTCACCAGGTTTGGTGGTCAGTCTCACCAGGTTAGTCTCTCCAGGTTTGGTGGTCAGTCTCACCAGGTTTGGTGGTCAGTCTCACCAGGTTTGGTGGTCAGTCTCACCAGGTTTGGTGGTCAGTCACACCAGGTTTCTTCCTAGGTTCTGGCCTTTCTAGGAAGTTGTTCTTAGCCACAGTGCTTCTACACCTGAATTGCTTGCTGTTTGGGGTTTTAGGCTGGGTTTCTGTACAGCACTGAGATTTCAGCTGATGTAAGAAGGACTATATAAAGACATTTGAGTTGACTGGATTTCTGATCCACACCCTTAACTTTTTTGTAAATGTATATGTGATCAACAGATGCATATCTATTTTCCCAGTAATGTGAAATCCATAGATTAGAGCCCAATGAATTTTTTTCAATTGACTGATTTTGTTATATGAACTGTAACTCTGTAAACATTTTGAAAATTGTTTCATGTTATGTTCAAAATTTATTCAGTATAGTTTAGCCTATTCAAACACCCTGCTCAAACAGAGAGGGATGCTTTGTTAGCTAGCTCGCTACAGCTATCCAACACTAGAACTCTTCCAAGTAAAGATAAGCTTGTGGTTTTAAGAATTTACATTTATCAGCCAAAACATGACATCCACCCTGTATTTAAGAGTATGCTGTGTCTCAACCGATGGCACAACACAAACACCTCAGATTGTGTACAATAGGGTCTATACCATCATACACTGCTCAAAAAATAAAGGGAACACTTAAACAACACAATGTAACTCCAAGTCAATCACACTTCTGTGAAAACTGTCCACTTAGGAAGCAACACAGATTGACAATAAATTTCACATGCTGTTGTGCAAATGGCATAGACAACAGGTGGAAATTATAGGCAATTAGCAAGACACCCCCAATAAAGGAGTGATTCTGCAGGTGGTGACAACGGACCACTTCTCAGTTCCTATGCTTCCTGGCTGATGTTTTGGTCACTTTTGAATGCTGGCGGTGCTTTCACTCTAGTGGTAGCATGAGACGGCGTCTACAACAAACACAAGTGGCTCAGGTAGTGCAGCTCATCCAGGATGGCACATCAATGCGAGCTGTGGCAAGAAGGTTTGCTGTGTCTGTCAGCGTAGTGTCCAGAGCATGGAGGCGCTACCAGGAGACAGACCAGGAGACGTGGAGGAGGCCGTAGGAGGGCAACAACCCAGCAGCAGGACCGCTACCTCCGCCTTTGTTGTCAGCACATTCAACTATGTAAAGAAAAAAGTATTTAATAAGAATATTTCATTCATTCAGATCTAGGATTTGTTATTTTAGTGTTTCCTTTATATTTTTGAGCAGTGTATATGAACAAAATAAATCTAAGTTAGCATTTTTAGATAATTGACTTTGAAATAATGTACATTTTTATAAATAAAAAACGTTTTTCAATAAATTGTCAAGTAGTTTGACAACCCTGTTTGTAAGCTTTAAAACTATTTAAAACTCAACAGTTAATCTGTTTCATTGATGAAGACAGATGTCTCATGATGGGGTGGGATATGCAACAAAGGTAAACTGAGTACCTCTAGCTCCGAAATGTTGCCATTCAGATCCAAAATGTCACTATTTGTAGCCTACTGAGCTTGTCTAATGCTTTAAGCACACTTCCAGTAAATAATTAAGATGCACAAATGACTCAAGAGGAAGCCAGAGATCAAGATAGCCTAACCATAAGAAAAAGACCTGTTCCCGAACCTCCTCTTCCCGCTTCTGCTGGCCTTTGCAGATTACTAGGCTAATAGGCTACACCTGTGGTAGGCAACATTTTCCATTTGGAGTGCCAATTTATCTTACCATTTCTACCGATCTGCGTGCCAGTTAGGATTATCATATGCACTTTTTTGTGGAACAGTTTTATTTATTTCATAATAAAGTTGGCTTATTTCAAAATCTTTGTCATGTGATAAATAAGTTATATGTGAATGAAAATTGTACAAATCTAAAAGTAACTTATATTGCCATTGTCAACTATGTACAAATAGCCTACATAAAGCCAACAATTAAAAACATTTGAGCCTGCAGGTACAAATGGCCTGTCTGCAAGGAACTTGAAACATTGTATCAACCATCAAATTGGTCCAGCCAGAAGCGATAACAACCTGCAACATTGTAAAATATTCTGGACCCCCCAGAGTCCACTCCACTGAGACAGGCGTCAATCAAGTCAAGATGCGCCATAAAACTTGTCTTTTTTTTTTTACAACTGCTCGACTAAAAAATTACCGGTCGACCTACAGACTATACCTGACGATAATGTTTGATGATAGCAAGCTGGCTAACATTACATCCTATCGATAATGTTTCAACTCGAACTGGCTAGCTAAGAAGATCCCTGCTAGCCAGACAATTCATTTAATCTCATACAAAGATATTGAAAACTAACCCGGATTTGCAAATTACAGTTGAAGTCGGAAGTTTACATACACTTAGGTCATTAAAATTAGTTTTTCAACCACTCAACAAATTTATTGCTAACAAACTATAGTTTTGGCAAGTCGGTTAGGACATCTACTTCGTACATGACATGTAATTTTTCCAACAATTGTTTACAGACAGATTATTTCACTGTATCACAATTCCAGTGGATCAGAAGTTTACATACACTAAGTTGACTGTGCCTTTAAACAGCTTGGAAAATTCCAGAAAATTATGTCATGGCTTTCGAAGCTTCTGATAGGCTAATTGGCATCATTTGAGTCAATTGGAGGTGTACCTGTGGATGTATTTCAATGCCTACCTTCAAATTCATTGCCTCTTTCCTTGACATCATGGGAAAATCAAAAGAAATTAGCCAAGACCCAGACCTCAGAAAAAAAATGTAGACCTCCACAAGTCTGGTTCATCCTTAGGAGCATTTTCCAAATGCCACGTTCATCTGTAGAAACAATAGCATGCAAGTATAAACACCATGGGACCACACAGCCGTCATACCGCTCAGGAAGAAGACGGGTTCTGTCTCCTGGAGATGAATGTACTTTGGTGCGAAAAGTGCAAATCAATCCCAGAACAACAGCAAAGGCCCTTGTGAAGAGTAAAATGAGTCCTATATCGACATAACCTGAAAGGCTGCTCAGCAAGGAAGAAGCCACTGCCATAAAAACGCCAGACTATGGTTTGTAACTTCACATGGGGACAAAGATTGTACTTTTTGGAGAAATTCCCACTGGTCTGATGAAACAAAAATAGAACTGTTTGACCATAATGAACATCGTTATGTTTGGAGGAAAAAGGGTGAGGCTTGCAAGCCGAAGAACACCATTCCAACAGTAAAGCATGGGGGTGGCAGCATCATGTTTTGGTGGTGCTTTGCTGCAGTATGGACTGGTGCACTTCAAAAATAGATGGCTTCATGAGGTAGGAAAATTATGTGGATAAATTAAAGCAACATCTCAAGTCAGGAAGTTAAAACTTGGTCGCAAATGGACAAAGACCCCAAGCATACTTCCAAAGTTGTGGCAAAATAGCTTAAGGACAACAAAGTCAAAGTATTGGAGTGGCCATCACAAAGCCATGACCTCAATCCTATAGAAAATGTGTGGGCAGAACTGAAAAAGCATTTGCAAGCAAGGAGGCCTACAAACCTGAACCAGCTCTGTTAGGAGTAATTGGCCAAAATTTACCCAACTTATTGTGGGAAGCTTGTGGAAGGCTACCTGAAACATTTGACCCAAGTTAAACAATTTAAAAGGCAACGCTACCAAATAGTAATTGAGTGTATGTGATCTTCTGACCCACTGGGAATGTGATGTGTGTGTCAGCATCATCGGACTGAGCTTGTTGTCATTGCAGGCAATCTCAACGCTGTGCGTTACAGGGAAGACATTCTCCTCCCTCATGTGGTACCCTTCCTGCAGGCTCATCCTGACATGACCCTCCAGCATGACAATGCCACCAGTCATACTGCTCGTTCTGTGCGTGATTTCCTGCAAGACAGGAATGTCAGTGTTCTGCCATGGCAAGCGAAGAGCCCGAATCTCGATCACATTGAGCATGTCTGGGACCTGTTGGATCGGAGGGTGAGGGCTAGGGCAATTCCCCCCAGAAATATCCGGGAATTTGCAGGTGGCTTGGTGGAAGATTGGGGTAACATCTCACAGCAAGAACTGGCAAATCAGGTGCAGTCCATGAGGAGGAGATGCACTGCAGTACTTAATGCAGCTGGTGGCCACACCAGATACTGACTGTTACTTTTGATTTTGAACCCAACCCCCCTTTGTTCAGGGACACATTATTCAACTTCTGTTAGTCGCATGTCTGTGGAACTTCTAAATTGTTGAATCTTGTTATGTTCATACAAATATTTACACATGTTACGTTTGCTGAAAATAAATGCAGTTGACAGTGAGAGGACGTTTCTTTTTTTTCTGAGTTTGTAATGCACACACGCACACACACACACGCACACACGCACCAACACAAACTGTCTGTCACTATTTTAATGTAGTCTAATTGTCCTGCTGACGGTGTTGTGTTGGTGTGATCGTCACTCGCAGCAGAAATAGATTCCTGTGAGCTGATAGAACATTACACCCTGCTGCTGGAAGATGCACTTTAAACTCATATTCATTTTGTCTCCTTTCCAAGAACAGATAGGGCTGAGCGATATATCAAATTAATTTGATTCATAAAAATGTTTTTATATTCCAAGTGCTTTTATCCCAAGAATCAAAGTTTTGTTCTTTTTTAAATGAGTTTATGTCCGCATGTTCTCATGTTATATTTTTGGTCTGGTCTCCTTCGCTCCACTGTGTGCAGCTTCCCATTTTCACCAGAGATCTGTATATAAAGATCAGTCTCCGTCGTAACAATGGGAGTCGTTGTCCCAAAGGCGGGAAGGCAGGCGACAAAACTTAGGGCCAAAATAAGCCCATAGAAATGGATTCCCGAGTGGCGCAGTGGTCTAAGTCACTGCATCTCAGTGCTAGAGGCGTCACCACAGACATCCTGGTTCGAATCCAGGTTGTATCACGACCAGCTGTCATTGGGAGTCCCATAAGCGCCCAGGTTTGGCCGGTGTAGGCTGTCATTGTAAATAAGAATTTGTTCTGAACTGACGTGCCTAGTTAAATTTAAAAAACATAAACACACTGGCCTTATTTCTGACAGATTTTAGCGAGACTGAAACCTCTCGCTCTATGGTTTACACACACCAAGCCCCTGCCTCTCTGCCTGTCACACCCAAAAAGCTCTATGGTTTACATACACCAAGCCCCTGCCTCTCTGCCTGTCACACCCCAAAAGTTGAAAGATCACATTTTTATTCCCTGACAAGCGTTTTCAACTCACTATTTGAGGTTTGGTCAAACAGAAATCGGTCATATGGACACAAACACACAGACATTATTATACTGTGATAAAGGACTTCATTTTATGTCTCAACTACTCAAGATACACGTAGAACAGACACTACTAAAACGAGAGTATCAATAAACGTTGATCCTGGAAAATGAATGGCCAGTTGGTCCCGCCATTATTTGTCCAGGTAGGTGATTGTGTACACATGCTCTTTTACAAAAACGCCTTGATAGACCTCGTTATTAATGGTGTGTGTGTGTGTGTGTGTGTGTGTGTGTGTGTGTGTGTGTGTGTGTGTGTGTGTGTGTGTGTGTGTGTGTGTGTGTGTGTGTGTGTGTGTGTGTGTGTGTGTGTGTGTGTGTGTGTGTGCGGATGCATGCGGTGCGAGTGTCAGTGGAGTGTGTGTACGTGTTGCTTATGCATGTATACACCCTGCGTCCTTCCATTAATTTGTGTCCTGCAGCCCCCAGTAATCTGTCAGTGTTCTGGGTGACTGCTCACATAAGACAGAGAGGACGCAGTCATTCTCTACAGCACTGGACCTGGAATACCCTCTAACACCGTCACATTGCATAGTCCAGCCACAGCCCTGTGCTGGGCCATGGACAGATACGGAGAAACATCTGGGTGTGTGTGTTTGACGCTCACATGTCATTTACATGATTTCAATTATTTCCCGATTAGAAAAATACAGCTGCTTAACAACCTGCCACTGTGTGTGTGTCTGTGTGTGTGTCTGTGTCTGTGTGTGTCTGTGTCTGTGTGTGTGTGTGTCTGTGTGTGTTGGCCTTGATGTGGTTGGAAGTCTAGTTGACTGAACATCTCCACTGTGGGCCAATTAAATCCTTACCCTCCCCTGAGGCTGCAGGCTATAGTCAAGGCCCGTGTTTGCTCAGCTTTTTAGCATGTGTGTGTGTTTGCCACGTTGCCATCCCTCCTGACACCTCAGCTTGTAATATTGCATCCCTCCCCCGTTTCCTCTGATTCAGTCACGCACACACACACACACACACACACACACACACACACACACACACACACACACACACACACACACACACACACACACACACACACACACACACACACACACACACACACACACACACACACACACACACACACACACACACACACACACACACACACCCTGCTACTCTTCCTCCCCTGGGGTAACGCTGCATGCCGAGGGGTGTCAGCTTTGGTCAGCGTCACTTCTCACCCCCCCGCCGTCACCTCTCAACCCACCCCCCCCACCCACCTCTCCCCCTCCAATCTTCACCTCCTATGCTCTTCTTCACCTCCCTCTACCCCCTCCATCTCTTCTCTCACAATTGGTGAGTTCCACTACTGTGTGACAGCACTATGCAATGCATTCCCCTCCCTTCTCTCTCTTGCTATATATGTTATACAAGGCTGGGGTTCAGAGCATTTCTTGGCAGTTGTTAAAGAAAGCAGTCCTGGGGCTGTATGTCTCAGAGTAGGAGTGCTGATCTAGGATCAGATTCTCCTGTGTAATCTTATTCATTATGATGTACAGTTGATCAGCACTCTCAGACCCGCGCTCCCAGACCAGCGCTCCCACTCTGATACACTTAACACATACGGACCCAGAAGAAATTGTGACCCAAACCATAATCACAGAGCAATTCAACTCCTCCTCTCCTTCGTCTATTCCGAGTCCCAACATCAGTAGATGGTAGGTATAAACACATATCATCAGTAGATGGTAGGTATAAAACACATATCATCAGTAGATGGTAGGTATAAACACATATCATCAGTAGATGGTAGGTATAAACACATATCATCAGTAGATGGTAGGTATAAAACACATCATCAGTAGATGGTAGGTATAAAACACATATCATCAGTAGATGGTAGGTATAAAACACATCATCAGTAGATGGTAGGTATAAACACATATCATCAGTAGATGGTAGGTATAAACACATATCATCAGTAGATGGTAGGTATAAAACACATATCATCAGTAGATGGTAGGTATAAAACACATCATCAGTAGATGGTAGGTATAAAACACATATCATCAGTAGATGGTAGGTATAAAACACATCATCAGTAGATGGTAGGTATAAACACATATCATCAGTAGATGGTAGGTATAAAACACATCAGTAGATGGTAGGTATAAACACATATCATCAGTAGATGGTAGGTATAAACACATATCATCAGTAGATGGTAGGTATAAAACACATCAGTAGATGGTAGGTATAAACACATATCATCAGTAGATGGCAGGTATAAACACATATCATCAGTAGATGGTAGGTATAAACACATATCATCAGTAGATGGTAGGTATAAACACATATCATCAGTAGATGGTAGGTATAAACACATATCATCAGTAGATGGTAGGTATAAACACATATCATCAGTAGATGGTAGGTATAAAACACATCATCAGTAGATGGTAGGTATAAAACACATCATCAGTAGATGGTAGGTATAAACACATATCATCAGTAGATGGCAGGTATAAACACATATCATCAGTAGATGGTAGGTATAAACACATATCATCAGTAGATGGTAGGTATAAAACACATCATCAGTAGATGGTAGGTATAAACACATATCATCAGTAGATGGCAGGTATAAACACATCATCAGTAGATGGTAGGTATAAAACACATCATCAGTAGATAATAAAATGGCGCCAGAGAACAAGGCTGACGTTTTACGCCTCCCCAACAGATTGTCTATTTTTGCTAATTTCTGTTGTTTGTAACTTATTTTTTTTACTTATCTTGTACAAAATGTTGCCTCTACCATTTCATATGACTGAAAATAACTTCTGTACATGAGGACTGCGATTACTCACCACGGACTGGCAGAAACCTTTTTTCCCTTTAACGAGTCTGACGCGAATGATATACCGCTTTCTCGGGAACAGGCCCAGATTCCTGTCATTTGCGTGAAGAGGAGGTGAAAAAGGGGCCACAGGGCGCGCTGCCTTTGAGAATTCATAGGCGATCAAATAAACCCCCACTTCCTTCCATTCTGCTTGCAAACGTGCAATCTTTGGAGAATAAAATCCCTGACATACGCGGAAGATTAAACTACCAAAGGGACATTCAAAGCTGTAATATCTAATGCTTCACGGAGTCGTGGCTGAATGACGACACTATCAACATACAGCTGGCTGGTTATACTCTGTACCAGCTGGATAGAACAGTGGTGTCTGGTAAGACAAGGGGCGGTGGACTATGTATTGTTGTAAATAACAGCTGGCTGGTTATACGCTGTACCAGCTGGATAGAACAGTGGTGTCTGGTAAGACAAGGGGCGGTGGACTATGTATTGTTGTAAATAACAGCTGGCTGGTTATACGCTGTACCAGCTGGATAGAACAGCGGTGTCTGGTAAGACAAGGGGCGGTGGACTATGTATTGTTGTAAATAACAGCTGCTGCACGATATCTAAGGAAGTCTCAAGCTATTGCTCACCTGAGGTAGAGTATCTCATGATAAGCTGTGGACCACACTATCTGTATTTTTACATGCCACCACAGACGGATGCTCTAAGACATCCTTGAATGAGCTGTATTCCGCCATAAGCAAACAGAAAAAAAACGCTCGCCCAGAAGCGGCGCCCCTAGGACTTTAATGCAGGGAAACAAATCCGTTTTCCAAAATTTCTATCAGCATGTTAAATGTGCAACCAGAGAGAGACATTTTTTTATTTATTTTTTTACTTTGGACCACCTTTACTCCACACACAGAGACACATACAAAGCTCTCCCTCGCCCTCCATTTGGTAAATCTCATCATTCTATCCTCCTGATTCCGGCTTCCAAGCAAAAATTAAAGCAGGAAGCACCAGTGACTAGATCAATAAAAAAGTGGTCAGATGAAGCAGATGCTAAGATACAGCACTGTTTTGCTAGCACAGACTGGAATATGGTCGGGGATTCCTCTGATGGCATTGAGGAGTACACCACATCAGTCAGTGGCTTCATCAAATAAGTGCATCGATGACATCGTCCCCACAGTGACTGTACGTACAGTACATTACGTCCCGTTCTCATCGTAACCCTCTGAGGACAGGCCAAGTCACAGTGTGACATACATCTATCTCTGTACTCACATGTATGCAGCTCTCTCACACAGACAGACTGACACACACACTGACACACACACTGACACACACACAGACACACACACTGACACACACACAGACACACACACTGACACACACACAGACACACACACTGACACACACACACTGACACACTGACACTGACACACTGACACACACACTGACACACACACTGACACACACACTGACACACACACAGACACACACACTGACACACACACTGACACACACACAGACACACACACACTGACACACACACTGACACACACACTGACACACACACTGACACACACACTGACACACACACTGACACACACACTGCGGGGCCTGTGCATCATACACAGCTGATGTGAGCCAGACAGACAGGGTGCAGATTTCAGGAGCAGGATGGCTGTCAAAATATCACTGTCAGATATCAGTACAACTCAGAGGGAGTGTGCGCGCGCACACACACACACACACACACACACACACACACACACACACACACACACACACACACACACACACACACACACACACACACACACACACACACACACACACACACACACACACACACACACACACACACACACACACACACACACACACACACACACACACACACTTTCTGCTCGACATTGGTAAAGCTCAGAGGGGTTAGGTCTGATATTCAATAAACTCTACTCCCGCTAGAACCCAGCCAGGTAGACAAGCAGATTTACCAACAGTGTTTGTACGTGTCTGTCACTCAGTGAAGGTGTATGCATGCTGTAGGTGGCTCTGAGTCTGACTCTCTCAGAGTGTGTGTGTATGTAAACTAACGCTTGTTCAATGAACTCACTCTTGTTCAATGAACCATAAACAATTAATGAACATGCACCCGTGGAATGGTCATTAAAACACTCACATCTTACAGACGGTAGGCAATTAAGGTCACAGTTATGAAAACTTAGGACACTAAAGAGGCCTTTCTACCGACTCTGAAAAACACCAAAAGAAATATGCACCTGCACAGGATCGGTACATCCGAACATCACACTTGTGGGACAGGTACAGGATGGCAACAACAACTGCCCAAGTTACACCAGGAATGCACAATCCCTCCATCAGTGCTCAGACTGTCCGCAATAGGCTGAGAGAAGCTGGACTGAGGGCTTGTAGGCCTGTTGTAAGGCAGGTCCTCACCAGACATCACCTACAACAACGTTGCCTATGGGCACAAACCCACCGTCGATGGACAGGACTGGCAAAAAGTGCTCTTCACTGATTCACCAGGGGTGATGGTCGGACTCAAATTTATTATCGAAGGAATGAGCGTTAAACCGAGGTCTGTACTCTGGAACGGGAGGTGAAGGGTCCGTTAAGGTCAGGGGTGAAATGTCACAGCATCATCGAACAGCTTGTTGTCATTGCAGGCAATCTCAACCCTGTGCGTTACAGGGAAGATATCCTCCTGCAGGCTCATCCTGACATGACCATCCAGCATGACAATGCCACCAGCCATACTGCTCGTTAGGAATGTCAGTGTTCTGCCATGGCCAGCGAAGAGCCAGAATCTCAATCCCATTGAGCACGTCTGGGACCTGTTGGATCGGAGGGTGGGAGCTAGGGCAATTCCCCCAAGAAATGTCCGGGAACTTGCAGGTGCCTTGATGGAGGAGTGGGGAAACATCTCACAGCAACAACTGGCACATCTGGTACAGTCCATGAGGAGGAGATGCACTGCAGTACTTAATAGAGCTGGTGGCCACACCATATACTGACTGTTCCTCTTGATTTGGACCCCCCTTCCCCTTATTCAGGGACACATTATTACATTTCTGTTAGTCACATGTCTGTGGAACTTGTTCAGTTTATGTCTCAGTTATTGAATATTATGTTCACTCAAATATTTACACGTGAAGTTTACTGAAAATAAACGCAGTTGACAGTAAGAGGACAATTATTTTTTTGCTGAGTGTATGTGTGTGTGTTGTCGTGTCTATGACATGCTATTCTATAAAATAATTTCTCCGTAATTAATATCACCTGATTGAGCTAAACATGTAAATGTAATTAACTAGAGAGTCGGGCACCACAAAATAATATTTATAGAGTTGTTATCTTCCGAATAAACTCTAGAAGACAGTCATATTTTACATCAATAACAGTCAATATTAATCCTCATCTTAATTCAGTCTGTAAATTCTTGGTTATCTGCACGAACCCTGGCTAACAATTTGAATCAGCAATACAAAATTGGGTTTAATTATGCATTTACTAAATACTTAACTAATCACACAGAATTATACATATGCATAATTAAATCATAAATTATTTACAAATTACGTCATAAAGGAAAACGTCCCTAGCGGGCAGAACAGATATGACAGCTTGTTAAACAGAGGAAAAGGGCTGGGTTTGAGTGAAAGAGCGGGAAGACTGAGGGACACAGGGAGAATCTGTGCTATCGTAAATACAGTATCTGATGCAATCTAAATTACCGCTCATTTGGAAAAGGAAAATGCAATAAATATTTACTCTGAGCTGCACTTCGGTAGGTTGATGGTAGATGGAAGGCCGTGTTACCAAACCGAGTCCTTTGAAGAATTTATCTCGTTGTCAATTGGATACGTTGTAGTAACGTCGTTGGGTGATAGACGGGATACTCTGTCTGTTCCTTCCTAACCCTTGTTGCATCTGCTGTTGCTAACTCTACGGCTAGGAAGTATCACCTCTGTAGTGAATAAGAGTTCAAAGTTCATAACATTCGCAACCAAAGCACACGCTGTTGGCTTCGTTCTGTAGTTATTATCTGAACCATTCTGACATAGGATGGTCGTCCTACTCGGAACAGGAAGTTATATTATCATCAAAGGCTTATATAGGAAGGGAGAGGAGGGTGTCTTTGAAACGTTTTATACCCATGTCCCTTCACAGGGGCGGGCCACTGATTGAGCAGAGCCATATTTTATGAAAACCCAAATCTCACATTTTAGAAGCTAAAATCACATTTCATCCCATCACGAATAATCTCATATTCAAACATTTAAATTGAACAACAATTCCATGTGAATCCGATAACTTTGATGTGTAGACTTTCCACTGAAAAGTTTGTCATCTTATCATTGATGAGAATGTCTCAGATGACAACCGAACTAAGTACCACCGCATATGTTCAATTGTTCGGATTACCAGAATATACAGTGGGACAAAAAAGTATTTAGTCAGGCACCAATTGTGCAAGTTCTCCCACTTAAAAAGATGAGAGGCCTGTAATTTTCATCATAGGTACACTTCAACCATGACAGACAAAATTAGAAGAAAAACATCCAGAAAATCACATTGTAGGATTTGTAATGAATTTATTTGCAAATTATGGTGGAAAATAAGTATTTGGTCAATGACAAAAGTTTATCTAAATACTTTGTTATATACCCTTTGTTGGCAATGACAGAGGTCAAACGTTTTCTGTAAGTCTTCAAAGTTTTTCACACACTGTTGCTGGTATTTTGGCCCATTCCTCCATGCAGATCTCCTCTAGAGCAGTGATGTTTTGGGGCTGTTGCTGGGCAACACAGACTTTCAACTCCCTCCAAAGATTTTCTATGGGGTTGAGATCTGCAAACTGGCTAGGCCACTCCAGGACCTTGAAATGTTTCTTACGAAGCCACTCCTTTGTTGCCCGGACGGTGTGTTTGTGATCATTGTCATGCTGAAAGACCCAGCCACGTTTCATCTTCAATGCCCTTGCTGATGGAAGGAGGTTTTCACTCAAAATCTCACGATACATGGCCCTATTCATTCTTTCCTTCACACGGATCAGTCGTCCTTGTCCCTTTGCAGAAAAACGGCCCCAAAGCATGATGATGTTGATGATGTTTCCACCCCCATGCTTCACAGTAGGTATGGTGTTCTTTGGATGCAACTCAGCATTCTTTGTCCTCCAAACACGATGAGTTGAGTTTTTACCAAAAAGTTATATTTTGGTTTCATCTGACCATATGACATTCTCCCAATCTTCTTCTGGATCATCCACATGCTCTCTAGCAAACTTCAGATGGGCCTGGACATGTACTGGCTTAAGCAGGGGGACACGTCTGGCTCTGCAGGATTTGAGTCCCTGGCGGCGTAGTGTGTTACTGATGGTAGGCTTTGTTACTTTGGTCCCAGCTCTCTGCAGGTCATTCACTAGGTCCCCCCGTGTGGTTCTGGGATTTTTTCTTTTTTCTTCTAATTTTGTCTGTCATAGTTGAAGTGTACCTATGATGAAAATTACAGGCCTCTCATCTTTTTAAGTGGGAGAACTTGCAATTGGTGGCTGACTAAACCCACTGTATTTATGACTGTCATAAACCTACCCCCCAGGCCAACGTCATGACAGTGTGTGTGTTTGGTGTAGGGTAAATAGCTTTTTGTGCTGCAATAGCTTGCTGTCAGTACACCGGTGTGTGTGTGTGTCATTGTTAATCATTAGTTTTGGTTAATCCTAGTTGGTATCGCAAAATCAATGATATTGAGCTGGGCTCTGTACACTTCAGATACAGACTCAAGGGATAAGACTATAGACACACACATAACCTGCGAACACACACACACAATGCTGTTGATGAATTATTGGTAAACACTCTCAGTGCTGGAAGGTTACAGACAGATAGCTGTGTTCCATCTCGTTACATCTCAGTCATTTAGCAGACACTTATCCAGAGCCACATATAATATTGAGTGAATACATTTTGAAAAACATTTTGTTACAGGTCCCCCGTGGGAATCAAACCCACAACCCTGGTGTTGCAAGCACCATGCTCTACCAACTGAGCCACACATCTCATCTTTCTTTCTCTCATTCCCTCGGTCCCACACCCACTCCTCGTCCACTCTCACTTTCTCTGTTTAATTTGCGTTCTTCCAGGGAATTTCTTATTCATTCTGTTTATCCACTTATGGAGATGGATCACACACACACACAGACCCTTGCTCCTAATCCTAACCCAAACCCTTGCTCCTAACCCTAACACTTGCTCCTAACCCTAACACAAACCCTAGCTCCTAACCCTAACCCTAAAACAAACCCTAGCTCCTAACCCTAACCCTAAAACAAACCCTAGCTCCTAACCCTAACCCAAACCCTAGCTCCTAACCCTAACCCTAAAACAAACCCTAGCTCCTAACCCTAACCCAAACCCTAGCTCCTAACCCTAAAACAAACCCTAGCTCCTAACCCTAACCCAAACCCTAGCTCCTAACCCTAACCCTAAAACAAACCCTAGCTCCTAACCCTAACCCAAACCCTAGCTCCTAACCCTAACCCTAAAACAAACCCTAGCTCCTAACCCTAACCCAAACCCTAGCTCCTAACCCTAACCCTAAAACAAACCCTAGCTCCTAACCCTAACCCTAAAACAAACCCTAGCTCCTAACCCTAAAACAAACCCTAGCTCCTAACCCTAACCCAAACCCTAGCTCCTAACCCTAACCCTAAAACAAACCCTAGCTCCTAACCCTAACCCAAACCCTAGCTCCAAACCCTAACCCTAACCCTAGCTCCTAACCCTAACCCAAACCCTAGCTCCTAACCCTAACCCTAAAACAAACCCTAGCTCCTAACCCTAACCCAAACCCTAGCTCCTAACCCAAACCCTAGCTCCAAACCCTAACCCTAAAACTAACCCTAGCTCCTAACCCTAACCCAAACCCTAGCTCCTAACCCTAACCCTAAAACAAACCCTAGCTCCTAACCCTAACCCAAACCCTAGCTCCTAACCCTAACCCTAAAACAAACCCTAGCTCCTAACCCTAACCCTAACCCTAGCTCCTAACCCTAACCCTAAAACAAACCCTAGCTCCTAACCCTAACCCTAACCCTAGCCCCTAACCCTAACCCAAACCCTAGCTCCTAACCCTAACCCTAACCCTAACCCTAGCTCCTAACCCTAACCCAAACCCTAACCCTAGCTCCTAACCCAAACCCTAACCCTAACCCTAGCTCCTAACCCTAACCCAAACCCTAACCCTAACCCTAGCTCCTAACCCTTGACCTAACTCTAACCGTAACACTAATTCTAACCCTAATCCCCCTAGAAATAGCATATATCTCTTAGTGACTAACAAAATGTCCCAAGTTGGTGAAATGTTTGTTTGTTTACTATTTTTCTGGTCCACACAGGACTAGTTAGAGACTTCCACACAGGACTAGTTAGAGACGTCCACACAGGACTAGTTAGAGACGTCCACACAGGACTAGTTAGAGACGTCCACACAGGACTAGTTAAGAGACTGCTCTATACAGGAATAGTTAGAGACGTCCACACAGGAATAGTTAGAGATGTCCACACAGGAATAGTTTGAGACGTCCACACAGGAATAGTTAAGAGACGTCCACACAGGAATAGTTAAGAGACGTCCACACAGGAATAGTTAAGAGACTGCTCTATACAGGAATAGTTAGAGACGTCCACACGGGAATAGTTAGAGAGGTCCACACGGGAATAGTTAAAGACGTCCACACGGGAATAGTTAGAGACGTCCACACGGGAATAGTTAGAGACGTCCACACGGGAATAGTTAGAGACGTCCACACAGGAATAGTTAAGAGACTGCTCTATACAGGAATAGTTAGAGACGTCCACACAGGACTAGTTAGAGACGTCCACACAGGACTAGTTAGAGACGTCCACACAGGACTAGTTAGAGACGTCCACACAGGACTAGTTAGAGACGTCCACACAGGACTAGTTAAGAGACTGCTCTATACAGGAATAGTTAGAGACGTCCACACAGGAATAGTTAGAGATGTCCACACAGGAATAGTTTGAGACGTCCACACAGGAATAGTTAAGAGACGTCCACACAGGAATAGTTAAGAGACGTCCACACAGGAATAGTTAAGAGACTGCTCTATACAGGAATAGTTAGAGACGTCCACACGGGAATAGTTAGAGACGTCCACACGGGAATAGTTAGAGACGTCCACACGGGAATAGTTAGAGACGTCCACACGGGAATAGTTAGAGACGTCCACACGGGAATAGTTAGAGACGTCCACACAGGAATAGTTAAGAGACTGCTCTATACAGGAATAGTTAGAGACGTCCACACAGGAATAGTTAGAGACGTCCACACAGGAATAGTTAAGAGACTGCTCTATACAGGAATAGTTAGAGACGTCCACACAGGAATAGTTAGAGATGTCCACACAGGAATAGTTTGAGACGTCCACACAGGAATAGTTAAGAGACGTCCACACAGGAATAGTTAAGAGACGTCCACACAGGAATAGTTAAGAGACTGCTCTATACAGGAATAGTTAGAGACGTCCACACAGGAATAGTTAGAGACGTCCACACGGGAATAGTTAGAGACGTCCACACGGGAATAGTTAGAGACGTCCACACGGGAATAGTTAGAGACGTCCACACGGGAATAGTTAGAGACGTCCACACGGGAATAGTTAGAGACGTCCACACGGGAATAGTTAGAGACGTCCACACAGGAATAGTTAAGAGACTGCTCTATACAGGAATAGTTAGAGACGTCCACACAGGAATAGTTAGAGACGTCCACACAGGAATAGTTAAGAGACTGCTCTATACAGGAATAGTTAGAGACGTCCACACGGGAATAGTTAGAGACGTCCACACGGGAATAGTTAAGAGACGTCCACACGGGAATAGTTAAGAGACGTCCACACGGGAATAGTTAGAGACGTCCACACGGGAATAGTTAGAGACGTCCACACAGGAATAGTTAAGAGACTGCTCTATACAGGAATAGTTAGAGACGTCCACACAGGAATAGTTAGAGACGTCCACACAGGAATAGTTAAGAGACTGCTCTATACAGGAATAGTTAGAGACGTCCACACGGGAATAGTTACAGACGTCCAAACGGGAATAGTTAAGAGACTGCTCTATACAGGAATAGTTAGAGACGTCCACACAGGAATAGTTAGAGACGTCCACACAGGAATAGTTAAGAGACGTCCACACAGGAATAGTTAAGAGACTGCTCTATACAGGAATAGTTAGAGACGTCCACACGGGAATAGTTAGAGACGTCCACACGGGAATAGTTAGAGACGTCCACACGGGAATAGTTAGAGACGTCCACACGGGAATAGTTAGAGACGTCCACACGGGAATAGTTAGAGACGTCCACACAGGAATAGTTAAGAGACTGCTCTATACAGGAATAGTTAGAGACGTCCACACAGGAATAGTTAGAGACGTCCACACAGGAATAGTTAGAGACGTCCACACAGGAATAGTTAAGAGACTGCTCTATACAGGAATAGTTAGAGACGTCCACACGGGAATAGTTAGAGACGTCCACACGGGAATAGTTAGAGACGTCCACACGGGAATAGTTAGAGACGTCCACACGGGAATAGTTAGAGACGTCCACACGGGAATAGTTAGAGACGTCCACACAGGAATAGTTAAGAGACTGCTCTATACAGGAATAGTTAGAGACGTCCACACAGGAATAGTTAGAGACGTCCACACAGGAATAGTTAGAGACGTCCACACAGGAATAGTTAAGAGACTGCTCTATACAGGAATAGTTAGAGACGTCCACACGGGAATAGTTAGAGACGTCCACACGGGAATAGTTAGAGACGTCCACACGGGAATAGTTAAGAGACTGCTCTATACAGGACTAGTTAGAGACGTCCACACAGGACTAGTTAGAGACGTCCACACAGGACTAGTTAGAGACGTCCACACAGGACTAGTTAGAGACGTCCACACAGGACTAGTTAGAGACGTCCACACAGGACTAGTTAGAGACGTCCACACAGGACTAGTTAGAGACGTCCACACAGGACTAGTTAGAGACGTCCACACAGGACTAGTTAGAGACGTCCACACAGGACTAGTTAGAGACGTCCACACAGGACTAGTTAGAGACGTCCACACAGGACTAGTTAGAGACGTCCACACAGGACTAGTTAGAGACGTCCACACAGGAATAGTTAAGAGACTGCTCTATACAGGACTAGTTAGAGACGTCCACACAGGACTAGTTAGAGACGTCCACACAGGACTAGTTAGAGACGTCCACACAGGACTAGTTAGAGACGTCCACACAGGACTAGTTAGAGACGTCCACACAGGACTAGTTAGAGACGTCCACACAGGACTAGTTAGAGACGTCCACACAGGACTAGTTAGAGACGTCCACACAGGACTAGTTAGAGACGTCCACACAGGACTAGTTAAGAGACTGCTCTATACAGGAATAGTTAGAGACGTCCACACAGGAATAGTTAGAGATGTCCACACAGGAATAGTTTGAGACGTCCACACAGGAATAGTTAAGAGACGTCCACACAGGAATAGTTAAGAGACGTCCACACAGGAATAGTTAAGAGACTGCTCTATACAGGAATAGTTAGAGACGTCCACACGGGAATAGTTAGAGACGTCCACACGGGAATAGTTAGAGACGTCCACACGGGAATAGTTAGAGACGTCCACACGGGAATAGTTAGAGACGTCCACACAGGAATAGTTAAGAGACTGCTCTATACAGGAATAGTTAGAGACGTCCACACAGGAATAGTTAGAGACGTCCACACAGGAATAGTTAGAGAAGTCCACACAGGAATAGTTAAGAGACTGCTCTATACAGGAATAGTTAGAGACGTCCACACGGGAATAGTTAGAGACGTCCACACGGGAATAGTTAAGAGACTGCTCTATACAGGAATAGTTAGAGACGTCCACACAGGAATAGTTAGAGACGTCCACACAGGAATAGTTAAGAGACTGCTCTATACAGGAATAGTTAGAGACGTCCACACGGGAATAGTTAGAGACGTCCACACGGGAATAGTTAGAGACGTCCACACGGGAATAGTTAAGAGACTGCTCTATACAGGAATAGTTAGAGACGTCCACACAGGAATAGTTAGAGACGTCCACACAGGAATAGTTAGAGACGTCCACACAGGAATAGTTAAGAGACTGCTCTATACAGGAATAGTTAGAGACGTCCACACGGGAATAGTTAGAGACGTCCACACGGGAATAGTTAAGAGACTGCTCTATACAGGAATAGTTAGAGACGTCCACACAGGAATAGTTAGAGACGTCCACACAGGAATAGTTAGAGACGTCCACACGGGAATAGTTAGAGACTGCTCTATACAGGAATAGTTAGAGACGTCCACACAGGAATAGTTAGAGACGTCCACACAGGAATAGTTAGAGACGTCCACACAGGAATAGTTAGAGACGTCCACACGGGAATAGTTAGAGACGTCCACACGGGAATAGTTAGAGACGTCCACACGGGAATAGTTAGAGACGTCCACACGGGAATAGTTAGAGACGTCCACACGGGAATAGTTAGAGACGTCCACACGGGAATAGTTAGAGACGTCCACACGGGAATAGTTAGAGACGTCCACACGGGAATAGTTAGAGACGTCCACACGGGAATAGTTAAGAGACTGCTCTATACAGGAATAGTTAGAAACGTCCACACGGGAATAGTTAAGAGACTGCTCTATACAGGAATAGTTAGAGACGTCCACACAGGAATAGTTAGAGACGTCCACACGGGAATAGTTAGAGACGTCCACACGGGAATAGTTAGAGACGTCCACACGGGAATAGTTAAGAGACTGCTCTATACAGGAATAGTTAGAGACGTCCACACGGGAATAGTTAAGAGACTGCTCTATACAGGAATAGTTAGAAACGTCCACACGGGAATAGTTAAGAGACTGCTCTATACAGGAATAGTTAGAGACGTCCACACAGGAATAGTTAGAGACGTCCACACGGGAATAGTTAGAGACGTCCACACAGGAATAGTTAGAGACGTCCACACAGGAATAGTTAAGAGACTGCTCTATACAGGAATAGTTAGAGACGTCCATACAGGAATAGTTAAGAGACTGCTCTATACAGGAATAGTTAGAGACGTCCACACGGGAATAGTTAAGAGACTGCTCTATACAGGAATAGTTAGAGACGTCCACACGGGAATAGTTAAGAGACTGCTCTATACAGGAATAGTTAGAGACGTCCACACAGGAATAGTTAAGAGACTGCTCTATACAGGAATAGTTAGAGACGTCCACACAGGAATAGTTAAGACTGCTCTATACAGGAATAGTTCGAGACGTCCACACAGGAATAGTTAAGAGACTGCTCTATACAGGAATAGTTAGAGACGTCCACACAGGAATAGTTAGAGACGTCCACACGGGAATAGTTAGAGACGTCCACACAGGAATAGTTAAGAGACTGCTCTATACAGGAATAGTTAGAGACGTCCACACGGGAATAGTTAGAGACGTCCACACAGGAATAGTTAAGAGACTGCTCTATACAGGAATAGTTAGAGACGTCCACACAGGATTAGTTAAGAGACTGCTCTATACAGGAATAGTTAGAGACGTCCACATGGGAATAGTTAGAGACGTCCACACAGGACTAGTTAAGAGACTGCTCTATACAGGAATAGTTAAGAGACTGCTCTATACAGGAATAGTTAGAGACGTCCAAACAGGACTAGTTAAGAGACTGCTCTATACAGGAATAGTTAGAGACGTCCACATGGGAATAGTTAGAGACGTCCACACAGGACTAGTTAAGAGACTGCTCTATACAGGAATAGTTAGAGACGTCCACACAGGAATAGTTAGAGACGTCCAAACAGGACTAGTTAAGAGACTGCTCTATACAGGAATAGTTAGAGACGTCCACACAGGAATAGTTAGAGACGTCCAAACAGGACTAGTTAAGAGACTGCTCTATACAGGAATAGTTAGAGACGTCCAAACAGGACTAGTTAAGAGACTGCTCTATACAGGAATAGTTAGAGACGTCCACACAGGACTAGTTCGAGACATCCACACATGACTAGTTAAGAGACTGCTCTAGACAGAGTCCTGTATAGAGCAGAGGTCCTTTACATATGGCTTGTAGAACATTCTTGCATCGTCAAACTGATAGGGTAGAGCTACCAAAATGTCATGTCAAGTTACGAGGCAGCCACCAAACAGACCACATGACTTGTGCTTGTAATGGTATGTGTGCACGCATGTGCGTGTGTGTGTGATAGCCTGCCAAAGACAGTCAGCCTGTGTCCCTGATGGCCTGGCCAAAGCACTGACTCAGCGAAGGTGCTGTCTGCATTATTCAGCAGGTGTAGTCAAGGTGCTAAAGAGATGCCTCACTGGAGAGGCTAGGGTGCTAACTGGACCAGTGCAGGTCAGGGATAATGGTGCATACTAGCCTAGCATGATAAAGGAACTAGTGAAGGTCAGGGGCTAAGGGTACATACTAGCCTAGCATGATAAAGGGACTTGTGCAGGTCAAGGCTAAGGGTACATACTAGCCTAGCATGATAAAGGGACTAGTGCAGGTCAAGGCTAAGGGTATATACTTGCCTAGCATGATACAGTACTCACTTCCCTTAGCGTGACCTCCTTTCAAACAGGTCAGGGCTTAAAAACCTCTTGAAACAAGGGGGCAGTATTTTGATGTTTGGATAAAAAAACATTCCCAAAGTAAACTGCATATTTCTCAGGGCCAGAAGCTAGAATATGCATATAATTGGCAGGTTAGGATAGAAAATACTCTAAAGTTTCCAAAACTGTCAAAATATTGTCTGTGAGTGTAACAGAACTGATCTTGCAGGAAGTGCTGATTTTCTGAAACTACTCTGTTCCATTGCAAGCCTATCTTCCATTTAAAGGGATATCAACCAGATTCCTTTCCCCATGGCTTCCACAGGGTGTTAACAGTCTTTAGACATAGTTTCAGGCTTTTATTCTGAAAAAGTAGCTAGAATGATCACATCACGTTAGTGGATAGCTAAGTGTCCCCAGATTTGTGCATGCGCAAGCGCCTGGAGCGAGACCTTTTCTCTCTCTCTCCTATTGAAAAGGCTACTGTCAGGTTGAAATATTATCGATTATTTATTGTAAAAACAACCTGAGGTTTGATTATAAAAAACATTTAACGTGTTTCTACGAACTTTACGGATACTATTTGGAATATCCGTCTGCCCGTCGTGACCTGCACGAGTCTGTGGATTACTAAACAAAAGGCGCCAACCAAATGAAGTTTTTTGGATATAAAAATAATCTTTATGAAACAAAATAAACATTTATTGTGTAACTTGTCTCGTGAGTGCAAACATACGAAGATCAAAGGTAAGCGATTAACTTGATTGGTCACGAAAGTCAGAAAAGCAATCTACTTTGCTACTAGCTGTTTGTAATGTTTTGTCTGCTGAAAGTTGTCCTCACATAGTCGCATGGTTTGCTTTCACCATAAAGCTTTTTTAAAATCTGACACGCAAGGTGGATTAACAACCAGCTAAGCTGTGTTTTGGTATATTGCACTTGTGATTTCATGAACATTTAATATTTTTAGTCATTTAATTTGAACTTGGCGCTCTGCAATTCACCGGATGTTGACGAAAATGATCCCGCTAAAGGGATCGGTGCGCCAAGAGGTTAAGGGAAAGATAAATTCATTAAAAATTCATTATATATTATTATTATATTCCTAAAATGTGATTTTCTGGACTTTTTTTTCTTCCTCATTTTGTCTGTCATAGTTGAAGTGTACCTATGATGAAAATTACAGTTCTCTCTCATCTTTTTAAGTGGGAGAACTTGCACAATTGGTGGCTGACTAAATACTTTTTTGCCCCACTGTATGTGAGAATGCTGTTCATCGACTACAGCTCAGCATTTAACACCATAGTACATTACATTTAACATTTAAGTCATTTAGCAGACGCTCTTATCCAGAGCGACTTACAAATTGGTGCATTCACCTTATGACATCCAGTGGAACAGCCACTTTACAATAGTGCATCTAAATCTTTTAAGGGGGGGTGAGAAGGATTACTTCATCCTATCCTAGGTATTCCTTAAAGAGGTGGGGTTTCAGGTGTCTCCGGAAGGTGGTGATTGACTCCGCTGTCCTGGCGTCGTGAGGGAGTTTGTTCCACCATTGGGGTGCCAGAGCAGCGAACAGTTTTGACTGGGCTGAGCGGGAACTGTACTTCCTCAGTGGTAGGGAGGCGAGCAGGCCAGAGGTGGATGAACGCAGTGCCCTTGTTTGGGTGTAGGGCCTGATCAGAGCCTGGAGGTACTGAGGTGCCGTTCCCCTCACAGCTCCGTAGGCAAGCACCATGGTCTTGTAGCGGATGCGAGCTTCAACTGGAAACCAGTGGAGAGAGCGGAGGAGCGGGGTGACGTGAGAGAACTTGGGAAGGTTGAACACCAGATGGGCTGCGGCGTTCTGGATGAGTTGTAGGGGTTTAATGGCACAGGCAGTACCCTCCAAACTCGTCATCAAGCTCGAGACCCTGGGTCTCGACCCCGCCCTGTGCAACTGGGTACTGGACTTCCTGACGGACCGCCCCCCAGGTGGTGAGGGTAGGTAATAACATCTCCACCCCGCTGATCCTCAACACTGGGGCCACACAAGGGTGCGTTCTGAGCCCTATCCTGTACTTCCTGTTCACCCACGACTGCGTGGCCTTGCACGCCTCCAACTCAATCATCGTGTTTGCAGACGACACTACAGTGGTAGGCTTGATTACCAACAACGACGAGACAGCCTACAGGGACAAGGTGAGGGCCCTCGGGGCGTGGTGTCAGGATAACCTCACACTCACACTCAATGTCAACAAAACAAAGGAGATGATTGTGGACTTCAGGAAACAGCAGAGGGAGCACCCCCCTATCCATATCGACAGGACAGTAGTGGAGAGGGTAGTAAGTTAAGTTCCTCGGCGTACACATCACGGACAAACTGAATTGGTCCACCCACACAGACAGCGTTGTGAGGAAGGCGCAGCAGCGCCTCTTCAACCTCAGGAGGCTGAAGAAATTTGGCTTGTCACCAAAAGCACTCAAACTTCTACAGATGCAAAATCGAGAGCATCCTGTCGGGCTGTATCACCGCCTGGTACGGCAACTGCTCCGTGACAAATAACATTTGATTTGATTTGATCTGTATTGACTCGTTCTGGCTCCGGATCGCCGTCTGCCAGTTGAGTGTTTGGGGCCTACGTTATATTCACAGTTCAGGATCCTTGATTGGCTTAGTGCCAGTGGATTTTTTTGGGGGGGACATTATGGTATTCAATATGTTGCAAACTAGAGTGTGATCTAGCTATTTTCTAGCTACTATGCTGCATCACATAGATAATGCTTAATGCTAAATAACACACCTGCCTGATAATATGGAATAATATGTTATTGGCTCATTGCTGGAGGGGGAGCTTATATTTTAGATGTCAGCATAATTACATTTTCTTTCATTTTGGAGTACGATGTCCTTTTAAAAAGTTACTTGAAATGACATTCTCACAGTTATTCTCCCCCCAAAAAGTGTAGGTCCCTAGCAAGCTAAAGTGATACAGATAATGAGATGAGCTAGCCTAGCATGCTAAAGGGATACAGATAAGGAGATGAGCTAGCCTAACATGCTAAAGGATAAAGATAAGGAGATGAGCTAGCCTAGCATGCCAAAGGGATAAAGATAAGGAGATGAGATGGCCTAGCAAGCCAAAGGGATAAAGATAAGGAGATGAGCTAGCCTAGCATGCCAAAGGGATAAAGATAAGGAGATGAGCTAGCCTAGCATGCCAAAAGGATAAAGATAAGGAGATGAGATGGCCTAGCATGCTAAAGATATAAAGTAAGGAGATGAGCTAGCCTAGCATGCCAAAGGGATAAAGATAAGGAGATGAGCTAGCCTAGCATTCCAAAGGGATAAAGATAAGGAGATGAGCTAGCCTAGCATGCCAAAGGGATAAAGATAAGGAGATGAGATGGCCTAGCATGCCAAAGGGATAAAGATAAGGACATTTATTTGATTTATTTCACCTTTATTTAACCAGGTAGGCAAGTTGAGAACAAGTTCTAATTTACAATTGTGACCTGGCCAAGATAAAGCAAAGCAGTTCGACACATACAACGACACAGAGTTACACATGGAGTAAAACAAACATACAGTCAATAATACAGTATAAACAAGTCTATATACGATGTGAGATGAGCTAGCCTAGCATGCTAAAGGGACTAGTGCAGGTCAGGGCTAAAGACAATTGGACTCCAGGTAGATTCCTGTTGCCAGGCTACAAGACACCCCCATAGAGTAGAACCGGACTACATTAGACGAGGTAAGTTCGTAACAATCAACAGGTGGTGAGTCAGACAGGCCTGAGAGGCAGAGAGACAGGAGAGGCTACCGCTAATCCAAGACGGTAGAGAGCTACTGAACCAAAGACAGACTGCGTCTTTTCCTTTGAGTGTGACGATACAGAATATATAATAATGAATCAATGTACTTGAGCTCACATCAAGGGAGGCACTCATGCACAGACACATGCACACTTACACAGCAATTAAGGTCCTTGTTTATTTATGAGAGTAAATATTAGATGCTGTTTGGACTATAGAGAGTTTGATGTGTTCAGTTTTGCTCTGTTATATTGGGACTTTATGAATAGATTGTTGGTTTTCCCCTTGACTAGTGCGAGCTATCTCTTTCTGCCTCCCTCTTCCCTCTCCCACCTCCTCCCTCCATCCTTCCCCCCTTCCTCCCTCTATCCTTCCCCCCTTCCTCCCTCCATCCTTCCCCCCTTCCTCCCTCCATCCCTCTCTCCTTCCCATCTTCCTCCCTCCATCCTTCCCCCTTCCTCCCTCCATCCTTCCCCCTTCCTCCCTCCATCCTTCCCCCTTCCTCCCTCCATCCTTCCCCCTTCCACCCTTCATCCTTCCCCTTCCACCCTCCATCCTTCCCCCTTCCTCCCTCCCTCCATCCATCCTTCCCCCTTCCCATCCATCCTTCCCCCTTCCCATCTTCCTCCCTCCCTTCCCATCTTCCTCCCTCCATCCTTCCCCCCTCCATCCTTCCCATCTTCCTCCCTCCATATCTTCCTCATCTTCCACCCTCCCTCTTCTGGGTATCACAGTACATGAAAACAATGAATTAGTTCAGTAAACAGGCTTCTAGCTTGCCACTGTGTTTGTGTAATCCTCTCACTGTCCGTGTCAATGGACATTCATTTGTTATGTTTAAAAAAAACACACGTGCGCACACGCATTCACGCGCACGGTCACACTTTCTCACCCCCTAAGTGTCGGCGAATGGAGCATGCCACACATCTTGTGGTGTTTTGGATTAGCCTACAATTGCTCCTTTGTGGGGGGTTATGAGGACGTGTGTAATGTACTTTTATCCTCTGTGTGTGTGTGTGTGTGTGTGTGTGTGTGTGTGTGTGTGTGTGTGTGTGTGTGTGTGTGTGTGTGTGTGTGTGTGTGTGTGTGTGTGTGTGTGTGTGTGTGTGTGTGTGTGTGTGTGTGTGTGTGTGAGAGGATTCTGCTGAAATCATTCTCTTCTGAGAATTCTTATTTTACGATGTCATCAAGCTACTTAGGTGGCCTTGAAAACAGTGTGTGCCTGTGTTAAAACTGTGTGTGTGTGTATATGTGTTTGAATGTAAACTGTAAATGTAAAATGTGTGTGTGGTGGGATTAAGTAGTGTTCATGACGGGCTGTGAGACAGTCTAACCTCTCTCCACCAATGGGATTCATTTTTCCAGCTAAGGGGAGATGAGTGCTTTAGTGTCAAGTACAGTTTTACTGTGGAGTGTGCCCTATGTACAAGTGCAGCTAATGGAATTAAACCAATCAGAGCCTCTCTCCATTCTCTCTTTACCTCTGCAGGGACTGGGCTATGCTGGATAAAAAGGGAGAGGGATCACAGACAGACTTCCGCCAGCTTTCCAATGAGAGTTTCTCTGTTAGGGATTCCTTCCTAAAGCATGTATACACAGCATGTAACTAGAACACTGCTGGACTGACAGGACCAACCAGGTGGCGTTTGTTTGTTTGTGTGTACGACCGGATAGAAGGTCTCTTTCAACTGAGGTAAAGCTATTATCGTCAGAGTGACAGAAGTATCAGTCTTACACTAATGGAGTCCGCTACTATACAGAGACAGGCCCACACACAAACAGTAATCTCTCGCACACAGTTGTGATGAGCTTCCTGTCTTTAGATCAACACTTCCCGTCATCTGTCATTATGGCGTTCTCTCCATTTCTGTCGTGTTTTATCATTCAGACACAGCAGCTAACGCTCAGTATGGGGGAAAGGGAGAGAGAGAAAGAGGGAGAAATAGAGGAAGGGAGAGAGAGAGAGGAAGGGAGAGAGGAAGAGAGGAAGTCACTAAATTAATGCATCCATGCTGAAGTAGGGAATACATACAGGAACGTGTGATCAGCACTTTCTCCTTCTCATCAGGCAGTTAGAAATTGATGTCATGTCAGCTTTATTTCTGTCAAACCGAGTTGTCTCTATCTCGCTCTTGCCCCTCTCATCCCTTCCTCCTACTGACTCATCAGCTTTATTTCTGTCAAACCGAGTTAGTGCGCGCCCTCCCTCTGTCAGGACCACTGGTCAAGGTTTATAACATGGCATAAAACTCACTCTTTTCTTCCCCTCCCTCCCTCCTTATTCTACATCCTCGTAAGCTGTATGTATAACTTGAGAGACAGTCTCTCTCACCTTCTTTCTATGCCCGTCTATTATTCGTCTACCTTATTTAACCTTCTCTCGAATCCCTCAGTCCTCCCTCATCAGTGTTGTGGCTATAGTGTCATCGGAGGGCTCTGGCCCAAAGCTGATAAGGCACTACTAAGATGCTGTGACACCTTTCACTTACCCTCACAAATTCACAACTAAAGAAAGTTCAAACTGGCATGCTAATATCCCAGATGCTAAGCACAGAAACACACACATTTTGTTCTTCTATCCTTGTTAGGGGACCTAAAATTGATTTCCATTCAAAATCCTATTTTCCCTAACCCTAACCACTAACTCCTTAACCTTTCCCTAATTGTAACCCGAATCCTAAACCTAACTCCTAAGCTTAGAATAGCCTTTGTCCTCAAGGGGATGTGGGAAATTACCCACGAGGGATAATGTTCCTTGTTTTACTATCCTTGTGGGAACATTGAGGGATTTTAGGTCCCTACAAGGATAGAGGATCCAATAAACCCCCCCCCCACCCCACCTCTCCCTCTTCTATCGTCAGTTCCATTACTCAGTGTAGACAGGCGTCTTCAGCCTCTCCACACCACCCTATTGTCTACATAGAGGAGAGGAAAACAATGTTTACAAAGTCTAGGGGTGGGGGGGGATCTTTGGCTGTTACACTTTGGCATGGTGTGTGTGTTAACCGGGGAATCCCTGGGAGGGGTGTTCCTGTAAAGTCGTATGTGTGTGTGAGTGTGTGTGTAGGGTTGTCCCAGTTTAGCTCACTCTAACCAATGACTCATGAGTTTCTGGAGTTCAGACGACTTTACAGACCTCCTCCCTTCCCTCCACAAAGGAGACACACACACCCAAGTGTCAAATCAAATCAAACTTTATTTGTCACTTGCGCCGAAAACAACAAGTGTAGACTTTACTGTGAAATGTTTACTTACAAGATCTTAACCAAAAGTGTAGTTCAAGGAGAAGAAAATATGTACCAAATATACTGAATTAAAACAAATAAAAAGTAACACAATAATGAGGTTATATACAGTGGGTACCAGTATAGAGTCAATTTGGAGGTTATATACAGTGGGTACCAGTATAGAGTCAATTTGGAGGTTATATACAGGGGGTACCAGTATAGAGTCAATTTGGAGGTTATATACAGTGGGTACCAGTATAGAGTCAATTTGGAGGTTATATACAGGGGGTACCAGTATAGAGTCAGTGTGGAGGTTATATACAGGGGGTACCAGTATAGAGTCAGTGTGGAGGTTATATACAGGGGGTACCAGTATAGAGTCAGTGTGGAGGTTATATACAGGGGGTACCAGTATAGAGTCAGTGTGGAGGTTATATACAGGGGGCACCAGTACAGAGTCAATGTGGAGGTTATATACAGGGGGTACCAGTATAGAGTCAGTGTGGAGGTTATATACAGGGGGTACCAGTATAGAGTCAGTGTGGAGGTTATATACAATGTGGGGTACCAGTACAGAGTCAATGTGGAGGTTATATACAGGGGTACCAGTACAGAGTCAATGTGGAGGTTATATACAGGGGGTACCGGTACAGAGTCAGTGTGGAGGTTATATACAGGGGGTACCAGTATAGAGTCAGTGTGGAGGTTATATACAGGGGGTACCGATACAGAGTCAGTGTGGAGGTTATATACAGGGGGTACCGATACCGAGTCAGTGTGGAGGTTATATACAGAGTCAGTGTGCAGGGGTACAGGTTATAGGTCGACCAATTAATCAGGGCCGATTTCAAGTTTTCATAACAAAATCGGTAATTGGCATTTTTGGACGCCGATTACATTGCACTCCACGAGGAGACTGCGTGGCAGGCCGACCACCTGTTACGTGAGTGCAGCCAGGAGCCAAGGTAAGTTGCTCGCTAGCTAGCACTAAACGTATCATACAAAAAACTGAAATCAATCTTCACATAATCACTAGTTAACTACACATGGTTGATGATATCATCACTAGGTTAACTAGCTTGTCCGGCGTTGCATATAATCAAAGCCGTGCCTGTTAATTTATCATCGAATCACAGCCTACTTCGCCAAACGGTTGATGATTTAACAAAAGCGCATTCGTGAAAGAAGCACAATCGTTGCACCAATGTACCTAACCATAAACATCAAGGCCTTTCGTAAAATCAGTACACAAGTAAATATTTTTTTTAATCTGCATATGTTAAAATAAATTAAATGTTAGCAGTAATATTAACTAGGGAAATTGTGTTACTTCTCTTGCGTTCAGTGCAAACAGAGTCTGGGTATATTGGCTCGTTGCGAATTGTGTGAAGACCATTTCTTCCTAACAAAGACCGTAATTAATTTGACAGAATTTGACATAACATTGAAAGCTGTGCAATGTAACAGGAATATTTAGACTTTAGGGCTGCCACTTGTTCAATAAAATACGGAACGGTTCCATGTTTCACTGAAATCATAAACGTTTTGTTTTCTAAATGATAGTTTACGGATTTGACCATATTAATGACCTAAGGCTGGTATTTCTGTGTGTTTATTATATCATTATTAAGTCTATGATTTGATATTTGATAGAGCAGTCTGCCTGAGCTGTGGTAGGCAGCAGCGGACTCGTAAGCATGCATTCATTCAGCAGCTCTTAGCAACGCTTGAAGCACAGCACTGCTTATGACTTCAAGCCTATCAACTCCCGAGATTTGACTTGTAGGGGTGAGGAGAGGGACGGAAGCTATACTGTTACACTGGCAATACTAGTGCCTATAAGAACATCCAATAGTCAAGATATATGAAATACAAATGGTATAGAGGGAAATAGTCCTATAATTCCTATAATAACTACAACCTAAAACTTCTTACCTGGGAATATTGAAGACTCATGTTATAAAGGAACTTTCATATGTTCTCATGTTCTGAGCGAGGAACTGAAACGGAAACTTTTTTACATGGCACATATTTTCACTTTTACTTATTTATACCAAATTGAACATGTTTCATTATTTATTTGATACTAAATTTATTTTATTTTTGTATTATATTAAGTTAAAATAAGTGTCCATTCGGTATTGTTGTAATTGTCATTATTACATACATATATATATACATATACACACATATATATATATATATATATATATATATATATATATATATATATATACATACATATATATATATATATATATATATATACATAATAATATATACATATATATATACATATATACACATATACATATACACATATACATATACACATATACACATATACACACATTATTATTATTATTATATACACACATATACATATACACACATATATATTATTATTATTACATATACACACACATATATATATACACACACACATATATACCCTGCCGCCCCTATATATATATGTGTGTGTGCACACACACACACACACACACACACACACACACACACACACACACACACACACACACACACACACACACACACACACACACACACACACACACACACACACACACACACACACACACACACACACACACACACACACACACACACACACACATATAGGGGCGGCAGGGTAGCCTAGTGGTTAGAGTTGGACTACTAACCGAAAGGCAAGTTCAAATCCCCGAGCTGACAAGGTACAAATCTGTTGTTCTGCCCCTGAACAGGCAGTTAACCCACTGTTTCTAGGCCGTCATTGAAAATAAGATTTTGTTCTTAACTGACTTGCCGAGTTAAATAAAGGTAAAACAAAATATAAATACATAAAAATGGTCCTCCAATAAATGGGTATCGGTGTTAAAATCATAAATCAGTCATAATTGGACCTCTAGTACAGGTTTACCTATAGACTCCATTGTGTGGAGTCTCTTTCACAGTGGTAGAGTATGTGAGCATACCTGCGGGTGTACGCATGTTTGTGTTTTTCTTGGAGAGAAGAGGCCACCCATAGTCCCCAGACTCAGCCAAGACTGATGACATCACATACAAACTATTTCAATCAGAAAAGTAGGGCCCTATAATGTTTTGTGCCTGATTCCGGTTTTTCCCCAAGTTCCACTTTCTTAGCTTTGTTTTCCCAGGTTTTCAGTCTTCCCCATTTTATTCAGGTTTTCCCTCTCAAAAAACACGTTTTAAAATAGAAAAACAACCTTTTATGAAGGCACAGTGATGCCGAAACATTGGTAAATACCCATTAAATTGCTGGGAGTTTATACATGGAGTTCGTGGCATTATTTTGATAGTTTATAGTTAATTCGCCGTTAGTCAGCACCTCCACACAAACTATTTTTTCTGGGTTTGCGCCAGTTTATGTTTTTTTAATCACGTTTTAAGACCACAACATTGCTTAGACCACATCTGGAGACCACTTTTGAGGTCTGGGGAAAATAGAAGAGATTATGGATTTTGGGGTGTAGTTATGTTTTATTGAAAGTGCGCACCAGCAAGAGACCGTTGTTTGGTTAGCAACGTTCCGGTATCAATCATGTGATTGCAGAGCTGGCAAAACAAATGGCCACTGGATTGAGGAAAATAATCCTGATCTCATTCTGCCAGGTAGGCTACTTTGTAGTTAACATTTAATTGAGAAGGTTTATAGAAGAGCCTTTCCATCTCTACCAGAAGATGGTTATCATTAGCATCATCGCTAACGGCTACACAAAGTAGACACACAGACAGGGGAATTCCTGTGCCGTTTCAAACAGTTACAGGAATACATCTAATCACTGATGCATTTTGTCTTACGATTGATTACCTTGGGCAAATTAGTTTATAATAAGTTCAATCAATCAGTAACAATTCAACTAACTATCTACTAACCCTAGCTCTAGTTCTAACCCTAACCATTACCCTACAACAGTACTAACCCTTACCCAGTGGTGGAAAATTGTCAAACTTCAGTAAAAGTAAAATATATACATAAAATTGCAAACCAGACGCAACACTTGCATTTATTTAGAGACAGACAGGAGCACATTCCCACATTCAGACATAATTTACAAATGCACTGTGTGTGTTTAGTGAGTCTGCCAGATCAGAGGCAGTAGGTGTGTGAATTGAACTGTTGCTGTCCTGCCTGAACATTTGAAATGTAAAACGTACTTTTGCGTGTCAGGGAAAAAGTACAGTGCATTGGGAAAGTATTCAGACCCCTTGACCTTTCTTCCACATTTTGTTACGTTACAGCCTTATTCTAAAATGGATACAATCATTTCCCCCCCTAATCAATCTACACACGATACCCCACAATGACAAAGCAAAAACTGGCATTCTCTGGATTTATGGTGCTTTCAAGACAACTGGGAACTCAGAAAAAAAACAAGGTTGAATCATGATGAAGTCATCGATCTTCAGGTTGGATGACCGTTCAAAACGTATTTCCCAGACAGAGCTCGTTTTTTTCCAGAATTCCCAGTTGTCTTGAACTCACTGAAGTCCAGTTCTGAGTGAAGTTGTTTTGAGCGAGGCACAAATTATGCTTCATTGACAGCATGGCCAAAGGTGAATGTTTATCATTTTAAACTTGGAAAAGAGCCATTTAATCCCACATTTGGGACCACACATCCACTCCACTGAATATCAGGCTGGTGATTGCTTTACAATGCCTGCTGTTGACCACCGTCATGGATTCCTTCCAAACCACTCATTGTTGAATTTGCCATTTCCAACTTGTTGTGTAATGTTTATGTCCAATGGCTGATGAGCACCGACAAGTTTTATCTATAATTTCTCTTCATTATGTATCTTCATATGACAAGGATTAAAAGGATTTGCCAGTAGATTGTGGACTTAATTCATGATGATGAGTGCTAGCTCAGATTTTGAAAGTATGAAATTGACATGATCAGTCCAATCCAAGCTGCTGTAGATCTAACATGATTTGATGTCATTTTATGTGTGGCCAATGACATTGAGCCTTCTTGAATGGGCACTTCTAATGTAACTCTATGGCAGCACCCAAGGTCTACCCTTAGACTTGGTGGTGACGTACTGTCCCCACGAGTGACAGAACACTGAGTTAATCATGGCGCAACTAGAGAACATTACCAACCCCTATGCTCCATATTTTCCCCTGGCTGCCCCACCACCACAGAAAGCCCTGAGCAAGACTGAAACACCTGCATTTTGGACTTGCCTTACTCAAGAAAACAAAAAGAGACCATGTTTGTATGTGGCCTTATTAAATCTTTTTTATATTTTTTACATTGTTTGTAAACTAATATGCGACACGTATTATTGCCAAAATAACATTTACATTTTTGAAATTGTTTTATTTATTTTAGCTAAAAATGTGGAGCACCTGCCCTGAATGACAGGTCGTCACTGCTCCTGCTACACCATGGTGCTACCCTACAGAGTGCTGCTACCCTACGGTTCTACCCTACAGAGTGCTGCTACACTACGGTTCTACCCTACAGCGTGCTGCTATCCTACGGTGCTGCCCCACAGAGTGCTGCTACCCTACCTTATGGTGCTAGCCTACACCGTGCCACCATACGGTCCTATCTACCCTACGGTGCTAGCCTACACCGTGCCGCCATACGGTCCTATCTACCCTACGGTGCTAGCCTACACCGTGCCACCATACGGTCCTATCTACCCTACGGTGCTAGCCTACACCGTGCCACCATACGGTCCTATCTACCCTACGGTGCTAGCCTACACCGTGCCACCATACGGTCCTATCTACCCTACGGTGCTAGCCTACACCGTGCCACCATACGGTCCTATCTACCCTACGGTGCTAGCCTACACCGTGCCACCATACGGTCCTATCTACCCTACGGTGCTAGCCTACACCGTGCCACCATACGGTCCTATCTACCCTACGGTGCTAGCCTACACCGTGCCACCATACGGTCCTATCTACCCTGCGGTGCTAGCCTACACCGTGCCACCATACGGTCCTATCTACCCTGCGGTGCTAGCCTACACCGTGCCACCATACGGTCCTATCTACCCTGCGGTGCTAGCCTACACCGTGCCACCATACGGTCCTATCTACCCTACGGTGCTAGCCTACACCGTGCCACCATACGGTCCTATCTACCCTACGGTGCTAGCCTACACCGTGCCACCATACGGTCCTATCTACCCTACGGTGCTAGCCTACACCGTGCCACCATACGGTCCTATCTACCCTACGGTGCTAGCCTACACCGTGCCACCATACGGTCCTATCTACCCTACGGTGCTAGCCTACACCGTGCCACCATACGGTCCTATCTACCCTACGGTGCTAGCCTACACCGTGCCGCCATACGGTCCTATCTACCCTACGGTGCTACCCTACACCGTGCCACCATACGGTCCTATCTACCCTACGGTGCTACCCTACACCGTGCCACCATACGGTCCTATCTACCCTACGGTGCTACCCTACACCGTGCCACCATACGGTCCTATCTACCCTACGGTGCTACCCTACATCGTGCCACCATACGGTCCTATCTACCCTCGGTGCTACCCTACACCGTGCCACCATACGGTCCTATCTACCCTACGGTGCTACCCTACACCGTGCCACCATACGGTCCTATCTACCCTACGGTGCTACCCTACACCGTGCCACCATACGGTCCTATCTACCCTACGGTGCTACCCTACACCGTGCCACCATACGGTCCTATCTACCCTATGGTGCTAGCCTACAGAGTGCCACCATACGGTCCTATCTACCCTACGGTGCTAGCCTACAGAGTGCCACCATACGGTCCTATCTACCCTACGGTGCTACCCTACAGAGTGCCACCATACGGTCCTATCTACCCTACGGTGCTACCCTACACCGTGCCACCATACGGTCCTATCTACCCTACGGTGCTACCCTACACCGTGCCACCATACGGTCCTATCTACCCTACGGTGCTACCCTACACCGTGCCACCATACGGTCCTATCTACCCTACGGTGCTACCCTACACCGTGCCACCATACGGTCCTATCTACCCTACGGTGCTACCCTACACCGTGCCACCATACGGTCCTATCTACCCTACGGTGCTAGCCTACAGAGTGCTGCTGAGGCTACGATAGACCTTCACTGCAAAACAGTGTGTTTTGATCCATTATTTGGTGACGTGTGAATATAGTTGGTATAGTTTATAGTTTTATCTGAAAAGGATTGAGACCTCTATGGAATTCACTGAGGATGGTCCTCCTCTTCCTCTGAGGAGCCTCTGCTGCCCTATATCTCATTTTATAGGTCCTTAGACAATGTTCCCTCTAAGCTGTGCGTGTGTGTGCATGCAGTTGTCCACCCGAGACTGAAGTATCAGCCCCCAGAGAAGCAGAGATTGAAATTCACTCAACTTTCTAGACCAGTGCTCACCAAATCGGTCGATCGCAATCGACTGGTCGATCTCCAAGGCATTCCTAGTCGATAGGAGTAACAACATGAATTTGTGCATGAGGCAGAAATGATGCGGTGCGACTCGAGTTTCATCATCAGCTGGAAGACGGTTTCCCTTTTTGGTCAGAGTCAGTGGAGGAAAGGGAGAGAGGAAGGATGTTGAGAGACTGACCCTCAATCTGCTGCTCTCTCCCTCCGCTGAGACTGACCCTCAATCTGCTGCTCTCTCCCTCCGCTGAGACTGACCCTCAATCTGCTGCTCTCTCTCTCCGCTGAGACTGACCCTCAATCTGCTGCTCTCTCCCTCCGCTGAGACTGACCCTCAATCTGCTGCTCTCTCCCTCCGCGGAGACTGACCCTCAATCTGCTGCTCTCTCCCTCCGCTGAGACTGACCCTCAATCTGCTGCTCTCTCCCTCCGCGGAGACTGACCCTCAATCTGCTGCTCTCTCTCTCCGCTGAGACTGACCCTCAATCTGCTGCTCTCTCCCTCCGCTGAGACTGACCCTCAATCTGCTGCTCTCTCCCTCCGCTGAGACTGACCCTCAATCTGCTGCTCTCTCCCTCCGCTGAGACTGACCCTCAATCTGCTGCTCTCTCCCTCCGCTGAGACTGACCCTCAATCTGCTGCTCTCTCCCTCCGCTGAGACTGACCATCAGATGGAGGCACCCAGTAAAATAAAAAGCTAATGTAAATATATGCTCACTCAGCTGTGCCTCACAAGTAATACAACAACGGATCTATTACTGGTGTGATCATACAGCCTACCTCAAAATTTGAAATATATATATTTTTAAATGTCCTGAACAGCAATGCATTGGCAGGTAAATTCAAGCAAAGCCAATATGTGGTGATAATGTATTGGGCCTATAGTTTACAGCACAAACCTCATTGCTAGACCATAGATATGATTTTACAGGGCCCTAGATATGATTTTACAGGGCCCTAGATATGATTTTACAGGGCCCTAGATATGATTTTACAGGGCCCTAGATATGATTTTACAGGGCCCTAGATATGATTTTACAGGGCCCTAGATATGATTTTACAGGGCCCTAGATATGATTTTACAGGGCCCTAGATATGATTTTACAGGGCCCTAGATATGATTTTACAGGGCCCTAGATATGATTTTACAGGGCCCTAGATATGATTTTACAGGGCCCTAAATATGATTTTACAGGGCCCGAGAGAAATCCACTGAGATCACCAATGGCCAGAGGACACAGCCTAACTGAGTTCCATTCCATCCACCCTCCCTTACATTCAGGAACAGCCTTTCATTCTTCAGCAGACGATGTCTAAACAGACTGTTGTCAGTGTGTGTTACGTGCAAACACTCTTTGCCATATTAGATTTGCTCTGAGACCCGCAGCGGAAGCAGCCTTTGATTAAAGAAGAGAAAGAAAGATGGAGAGATTGAGGAAGGAATCAGACATATTAAAGGTAGGGACGTACAGAGCAATATGCAATGGTGTAGACCAGAGAGTGAGATAAGAGAGGTGGGCTTCTTTCCTATATGGTGCTTTAATAAATTAAAAACACTGTTTTCATGAGGAGGTTGGGAGTTTGTCAGTGAGTGTATGTGTGTGGTTTTGTGTGCGCCTCTCTCTGTGTGTATGTCTCTCTCTCTCTCTGTGTGTATGTCTCTCTCTCTCTCTGTGTGTATGTCTCTCTCTCTCTCTGTGTGTGTCTCTCTCTCTCTGTGTGTGTGTGTCTCTCTCTCTCTGTGTGTGTGTGTCTCTCTCTCTCTGTGTGTGTGTGTCTCTCTCTCTGTGTGTGTGTGTGTGTCTCTCTCTGTGTGTGTGTGTGTGTGTCTCTCTCTCTGTGTGTGTGTGTCTCTCTCTCTGTGTGTGTGTCTCTCTCTCTCTCTCTGTGTGTGTGTGTGTGTGTGTGTGTGTGTGTGTGTGTGTGTGTGTGTGTGTGTGTGTGTGTGTGTGTGTGTGTGTGTGTGTGTGTGTGTGTGTGTGTGTGTGTGTGTGTGTGTGTGTGTGTGTGTGTGTGTGTGTGTGTATATATATGTCTCTCTCTGTGTGCATGTCTCTGTGTGTGTGTATATATGTCTCTCTCTCTCTGTGTGCATGTCTCTGTGTGTGTGTATATATGTCTCTCTGTGTGTGTGTGTGTGTTGTGTGTGTGTGTGTGTGTGTGTGTGTGTGTGTGTGTGTGTGTGTGTGTGTGTGTGTGTGTGTGTGTGTGTGTGTGTGTGTGTGTGTGTGTGTGTGTGTGTGTGTGTGTGTGTGTGTGTGTGTGTGTGTGTGTGTGTGTTTCTCTGTGTGTGTATATATGTCTATCTCTGTGTGCATGTCTCTGTGTGTGTGTATGTCTCCCTCTGTGTGTGTGTATATGTCTTTCTCTCTCTGTGTGTGTATATATGTCTATCTCTGTGTGCATGTCTCTGTGTGTGTGTATATATGTCTTTCTCTCTCTGTGTGTATATGTCTCTCTCTCTGTGTGTGTATATATATATGTCTCTTTCAATTCAATTCAATTCAAGGGCTTTATTGGCATGGGAAACATGTGTTAACATTGCCAAAGCAAGTGAGGTAGACAACATACAAAGTGAATATATAAAGTGAAAACCAACCAAAATTAACAGTAAACATACAGAAGTTTCAAAACAGTAAAGACATTACAAATGTCATATTTATATCTCTGTATATATTTATGTCTATGTATATATATATATATATATATATATATATATATATATATATATATACACACACAGTGTTTTAACAATGTACAAATGGTTAAAGGACACAAGATAAAATAAATAAGCATAAATATGGGTTGTATTTACAATGGTGTTTGTTCTTCACTGGTTGCCCTTTTCTCGTGGCAACAGGCAACTGGGTTGTATTTACAATGGTGTTTGTTCTTCACTGGTTGCCCTTTTCTCGTGGCAACAGGTCACAAATCTTGCTGGTGTGATGCACACTGTAGAATTTCACCCAGTAGATATGGGAGTTTTTCAAAATTGGATTTGTTTTCGAGTTCTTTGTGGATCTGTGTAATCTGGGGGAAATATGTCTCTCTAATATGGTCTTACATTGGGCAGGAGGTTAGGAAGTGCAGCTCAGTTTCCACCTCATTTCCATCTCTCTCTGTGTGTGTATATATGTCTCTCTCTCTGTGTGTTTATGTCTCTGTGTGTGTGTGTGTTTATGTCTCTGTGTGTGTGTGTGTTTATGTCTCTGTGTGTGTGTGTGTGTTTATGTCTCTCTGTGTGTGTGTATATATATGTCTCTCTCTCTGTGTATATGTCTCTCTCTCTGTGTGTGTATATGTCTCTCTCTCTGTGTATATGTCCCTCTCTGTGTGTATATGTCTCTCTCTGTGTGTATATGTCTCTCTCTCTCTGTGTATATGTCTCTCTCTCTCTGTGTATATATGTCTCTCTCTCTGTGTGTGTATATGTCTCTCTCTCTGTGTGTGTGTATATGTCTCTCTCTCTCTATGTCTGTGTGTGTGTATGTCTCTCTCTCTGTGTGTATATGTCTCTCTCTCTCTGTGTATATATGTCTCTCTCTCTGTGTGTATGTCTGTGTGTGTGTGTATGTCGCTCTCTGTGTGTGTGTATATGTCTCTCCCTGTGTGTGTGTGTGTGTGTGTGTGTGTGTGTGTCTGTGTGTGTGTGTGTGTGTGTGTGTGTGTGTGTGTGTGTGTGTGTGTGTGTGTGTGTGTGTGTGTGTGTCTCTCTCTATCTGTGTGTGTGTGTATGTCTCTCTCTCTGTGTGTGTATATATGTCTCTCTCTCTGTGTGTATGTCTGTGTGTGTATGTCTCTCTCTCTGTGTATGTCTCTCTCTCTCTGTGTATGTCTCTCTCTCTGTGTGTGTGTGTGTGTGTGTGTGTGTGTGTGTGTGTATCTCTCTCTCTCTCTGTGCGTGTGTGTCTCTCCCTCTCTCTCTGTGTGTGTATGTCTCTCTCTGTGTGTGTGTGTCTCTCTCTCTGTGTTTTCTGCTGTCTCCTCAGTGAAGGTGATGGGTTGTTTTGAACACAAAGGCCAAATATTGTTTGCCAAGCACACACACTTATGGTGAGGAGGGGAGTGTGAATACAACGCTAAACAAACACAGGAGAAACTTTGGTGGGAATTCCTGCATGCGCCGTGTGACAGAGCTTGCCAACCAAAAGCATGCCAACCAAAAGCATGCCAACCAAAAGCACACACACACACACACACACACACACACACACACACACACACACACACACACACACACACACACACACACACACACACACACACACACACACACACACACACACACACACACACACACACACACACACACACACTATACCAAATGATGTGTTTGTTCAATGCTGAGGGGTCTGTGTCAACCTGAAGTCCCAAGGCAGCACTGTACCTGTTCACATGAGTGCTAGCAACGCGCCCCACCCACCTCAGGATCTGTGTTTTTCAGACATCTATTTCCTGTGTTTGAAAAATTCACTTGACACTTAAATCTCAGATTGATCCGTTTCATTTTACTCTTGCGATTCTTTCATACTTTTTTTTATGCCAGGTAACGTTATGCCAGGTAACGTTATGCCTGCAGAACCCTGTCAGACACACCCCGGGAATGGCTGAATTGGGCTCAATGGAATACATTATATTTCCGTTGCATCGATAAGAACGCTAAAGCTGCGTCAGACACTTAACACATCGTCTCGACACCACAAGACAGACTACTTTATTTTGTGGAATTTAACATGTAAAAAGTAGTAGACATTGTCACGCCCTGACCTTAGAGAGCGTTTTAATTTCTCTATTTGGTTAGGTCGGGTGTGATTTGGGTGGGCATTCTAGTTTTTCTATTTCTTTGTTGGCCGGGTATGGTTCGCTGGAGCCTCCAGCAACGGTCGGCGGTCCAGATCCTCCAGCGACGGTCGGTCCAGAGCCTCCAGCGACGGTCCAGAGTCTCCAGTGATGGTCTGCAGCCTAGAGCCTCCAGCGGGGGGTTCCCAGTCCAGAGCCTCCAGCGACGATCTACGGTCCGGAGTCCCCGGCGACGATCTACGGTCTGGAACCTCCGGCGAAGATCCACGGTCTGGTTCCACGGAAGCGGAGGGATCAGCGACCGGAGTGGGGTCTACGTCCCGAACCGGAGCCGCCACAGAGGCTAGATGCCCACCCAGACCCTCCCCCATGGAATCAGGTTTTGTGGCCGGAGTCCGCAACTTGGGGGGGGGGGGGGGGGTTACTGTCACGCCCTGACCTTAAAGAGTCTTTTTATTTCCCTATTTGGTTAGGTCGGGGTGTGATTTGGGTGGGCATTCTAGTTTTTCTATTTCTTCGTTGGCTGGGTATGGTTCCCAATCAGAGGCAGCTGTCTATCGTTGTCTCTGATTGGGGATCATACTTAGGCAGCCTTTTATCCCACCTTAGTGTGTGGGATCTTGTTTTTGTGTAGTGCCTGTGAGCACTCCAGTCGTTACGTCTCGTTTGCTGTTTATTGTTTTGTTGGTGAGTTTCGATGAATTAAAACACGTGGAACTCTATACACGCTGCGCCTTGGTCCAATCATATCAAAGAGCCTGACAGACATCTAATACAGATGAAATTAAAGCAACTTCCAAAAATGAACACTGGGATACAGTGGTATTATGTCTGATCTTGCAAACAATGTAAAGTATGTAGACAGGTGTGTGTGTATATAGATAGGTGTTATTTAAAGCCAAGCCTGTTGATTTTTAATCTGAGGATATCCTGCTACTGACATACTTGTGGAACTATGCAAAACTACTTGTGGATGACACAAGTCATTTTTCCAACAAGTGCTTACAGACAGATTATTTAACTTACAATTCACAGTATCACAATTCCAGTGGGTCAGAAGTTTACATACAGTAAGTTGAATGTGCCTTTAAACAGCTTCTGATAGAAGCTTCTGATTAATTGACATAGTTTTGAGTCAATTGGAGGTGTACCTGTGGATGTATTTCAAGGCCTACCTTGACATTATGGAAAAATCAAAAGAAATCAGCCAAGACCTCAGAAAAAATTGTAGACTTCCACAAGTCTAGTTCATCCTTGGGAGCAATTTCCAAATGCCTGAAGGTACCACGTTCATCTGTACAAACAATAGTATGCAAGTATAAACACCATGGGACCACACAGCCGCCATAATGCTCAGGAAGGTGACGCGTTCTGTCTCCTAGAGATTAACATACTTTGGTGTGAAAAGTGCAAATCAATCCCAGAACAACAGCAAAGGCCCATGTGAAGATGCTGGAGGAAACAGGTACAAAAGTATCTATATCCAAAGTAAAAACGAGTCCTATATCGACATAACCTGAAAGGTCGCTCAGCAAGGAAGAAGCCACTGCCCCAAAACCGCCATAAAAAAGCCAGACTACGGTTTGGAACTACACATGGGGACAAAGATCGTACTTTTTGGAGAAATGTCCTCTAGTCTGATGAAACAAAAATAATACTGTTTGGCCATAAGGACCATCGTTATGTTGGAAGGAAAAAGGGGGACGCTTGCAAGCCGAAGAACACCATCCCAACCGTGAAGCACGGGGGTGGCAGCATCATGTTGTGGTGGTGCTTTGCTGCAGGAGGGACTGGTGCATTTCACAAAATATATGGCATCATGAGGCTTGAAAATTATGTGGATATATTGAAGCAACATCTCAAGACATCAGTCAGGAAGTTAAAGCTTGGTCGCAAATGGTTCTTCCAAATGGACAATAATCCCAAGCATACTTCCAAAGTTGTGGCAAAATGGCTTAAGGACAACAAAGTCAAGGTATTGGAGTGGCCATTACAAAGCTCCGAACTCAATCCTATAGAAGGTTTGTGGGCAGAACTGAAAAAGCGTGTGCGAGCAAGGAGGCCTACAAACGTGACTCAGTTACACCAGCTTTGTCAGGAGGTTCTGGGCCTATATTCACACAACTTTTTGTGGGAAGCTCGTGGAAGGCTACCCAAAACATTTGACCCAAGTTAACCAATTTAAAGGTAATGCTTCTAAATACAAATTGAGTGTATGTAAACTTCTGACCCACTGGGAATGTGATGAAAGAAATAAAATCTGAAATAAATAATTCTCTCTACTATTTCACATTCTCTCTGTGAAATGTCTCTGACATTTCACATTCTTAAAATAAAGTGGTGATCCTAACTGACCTAAGACAGGGAATTTTTACTAGGATTAAATGTCAGGAATTGTGAAAAACTGAGTTGAAATGTATTTGGCTAAGGTTTATGTGAACTTCCGACTTCAACTGTATGTATACGTACGTACGTGTACACACATATATTTTTATATTTTTTTATTTTGTATTTTTTTTAAAAATATATTTTTTTTTTAATCAAACAGTTTGTAGGATCTTCATTGTCCAACTGCTGAATTTGTCACAATTGTTTTCATCACCTTTTAACAATTTTGATGAATGTTGCTAATGTGTCCACACACACACCCCTGTCAGAAGTAAAGGGAGGTTGGAGTATTGAAATGATCCAAACACTGGAGATCAGATCAACATAACAACAATCTGCATACAGACCCAAATGACCCAATCCATTAGGATGGGCCTCTCCTGCTGAGACTCTTAGTTGATACGGCATACACACACACACACACACACACACACACACACACACACACACACACACACACACACACACACACACACACACACACACACACACACACACACACACACACACACACACACACACACACACACACACACACACACACACACACACACACACACACACACAGGAGTGCGAGACAAACCAGGGCCTAGAGCATGGCACAGAGGTGTAAGTGATACTGTGGTATTTTCCTCTTTCTCTGCCCAGAAAGAGGCTCATAGCAGACAGCTGTGTGTGAATTAGAGAGACAGACTGTTATAATGTAGGCATTCTGCTGTGGATGTGGCTGTAGTCTCCAGGCTAAACTAAATGACACCTGTGGGTTGTGGTTCTACAACACTGAGGACAATGTTACTGCGGTTCTAAAAAACTGAGGATGACCAGGTCAACAAGGTAGCTATGACTACAGGTAAGAAAAGAACAGAACTCTTGAGGACAATGTTACTGTGGTTCTACAACTCTGAGAACAATGTTACTGTGGTTGTAGAACACTGAGTACAATGTTACTGTGTTACTGTGGTTCTACAACACTGAGTACAATGTTACTGTGTTACTGTGGTTCTACAACACTGAGAACAATGTTACTGTGGTTGTAGAACACTGAGTACAATGTTACTGTGTTACTGTGGTTCTACAACACTGAGGACAATGTTACTGTTCTACAACACTGAGGACAATGTTACTGTGGTTCTACAACACTGAGGACGACCAGGTCAACAAGGTTGCTATGACCACAGGTGAGAAAAGAACAGAACACTGAGGACAATGTTACTGTGGTTATATAACACTGAGTACAATGTTACTGTGATTCTACAACACTGAGGACGACCAGGTCAACAAGGTTGCTATGACCACAGGTGAGAAAAGAACAGAACACTGAGGACAATGTTACTGTGGTTTTACAACACAGAGAACAATGTTACTGTGGTTTTACAACACAGAGAACAATGTTACTGTGGTTTTACAACACAGAGAACAATGTTACTGTGGTTTTACAACACAGAGAACAATGTTACTGTGGTTTTACAACACAGAGAACAATGTTACTGTGGTTTTACAACACAGAGAACAATGTTACTGTGGTTTTACAACACAGAGAACAATGTTACTGTGGTTTTACAACACAGAGAACAATGTTACTGTGGTTTTACAACACAGAGAACAATGTTACTGTGTTACTGTGGTTTTACAACACAGAGAACAATGTTACTGTGGTTTTACAACACAGAGAACAATGTTACTGTGTTACTGCGGTTCTACAACACTGAGGACAATGTTACTGCGGTTCTACAACACTGAGGACAATGTTACTGCGGTTTTACAACACAGGGAACAATGTTACTGTGTTACTGTGGTTTTACAACACAGAGAACAATGTTACTGTGGTTTTACAACACAGAGAACAATGTTACTGTGGTTTTACAACACCGAGAACAATGTTACTGTGGTTTTACAACACAGAGAACAATGTTACTGTGTTACTGTGGTTTTACAACACAGAGAACAATGTTACTGTGGTTTTACAACACAGAGAACAATGTTACTGTGGTTTTACAACACCGAGAACAATGTTACTGTGGTTTTACAACACAGAACAATGTTACTGTGTTACTGTGGTTCTACAACACTGAGACAATGTTACTGTTTTGGTTCTACAACGAGAACAGAGAACAATATTACTGTGTTACTGACAATGGTTTTACAACACAGAGAACAATGTTACTGTGGTTTTACAACACAGAGAACAATGTTACTGTGGTTTTACAACACAGAGAACAATGTTACTGTGGTTTTACAACACAGAGAACAATGTTACTGTGGTTTTACAACACAGAGAACAATGTTACTGTGGTTTTACAACACAGAGAACAATGTTACTGTGGTTTTACAACACAGAGAACAATGTTACTGTGTTACTGTGGTTCTACAACACTGAGGACAATGTTACTGCGGTTCTACAACACTGAGGACAATGTTACTGCGGTTCTACAACACTGAGGACAATGTTACTGCGGTTCTACAACACTGAGGACAATGTAACTGTGGTTTTACAACACAGGGAACAATGTTACTGTGTTACTGTGGTTTTACAACACAGAGAACAATGTTACTGTGGTTTTACAACACAGAGAACAATGTTACTGTGGTTTTACAACACCGAGAACAATGTTACTGTGGTTTTACAACACAGAGAACAATGTTACTGTGTTACTGTGGTTCTACAACACTGAGGACAATGTTACTGTGTTACTGTGGTTTTACAACACAGAGAACAATGTTACTGTGGTTTTACAACACCGAGAACAATGTTACTGTGGTTTTACAACACCGAGAACAATGTTACTGTGGTTTTACAACACAGAACAATGTTACTGTGTTACTGTGGTTCTACAACACTGAGGACAATGTTACTGTGGTTCTACAACACAGAGAACAATATTACTGTGTTACTGTGGTTTTACAACACAGAGAACAATGTTACTGTGGTTTTACAACACAGAGAACAATGTTACTGTGGTTTTACAACACAGAGAACAATGTTACTGTGGTTTTACAACACAGAGAACAATGTTACTGTGGTTTTACAACACAGAGAACAATGTTACTGTGGTTTTACAACACAGAGAACAATGTTACTGTGGTTTTACAACACAGAGAACAATGTTACTGTGTTACTGTGGTTCTACAACACTGAGGACAATGTTACTGCGGTTCTACAACACTGAGGACAATGTTACTGCGGTTCTACAACACTGAGGACAATGTTACTGCGGTTCTACAACACTGAGGACAATGTTACTGCGGTTCTAGAACACTGAGGACAATGTTACTGTGGTTCTAGAACACTGCGGACAATGTTACTGTGGTTCTAGAACACTGAGGACAATGTTACTGTGGTTCTAGAACACTGAAGACAATGTCACTGTGGTTCTAGAACACTGAGGACAATGTTACTGTGGTTCTAGAACACTGAGGACAATGTTACTGTGGTTCTACAACACTGAGGACCAGCAGGTCAACAATATTCACAGGTCAGAAAACTCAACTGGTACTCTCTCTTCTCCTCCTGCTGCCTGTGCCCTATATCCTAAATGGGGTCTCTCGCCCTTTCGGTTTGTCTTTCCCCCTATTCTTTCCATTGCCCCATGCAGCTGTCTCTTTCATTCCCTCTCATCTGCCTTCGCGCCTCTGCTCTCGATCACCTCCGCTCTCCCTCTGTCTCTCTCTCAGACAAAGTAACAATAGAGTGTCTAGTTCATTTGAACAGGTCAACACAAAAAGCTGACTTCCCTGGTGTAGGCATGTCGTTCATCACCACGGACTAAGACATACACACCACTAGATGAAACAACATCTAGGCTTCTCCTGACAGGCCACTTATGACATGGACTGTCTATCAAGATTACATTCAACTTCTATTTCACCTTTCATTGTTTTATAATTCAATTGAGTATTGTTAATGTGGATATTTTAGAATACATTGTAGAAGTCTGATGTGTCTAGGCCTAATTAACCAACATTGTTCATAAGGACCTCTTTCAATGTCATCTGTAACAAAACAACTGCAAGTATAAATCCATTGTGATCAGAACTCAATTCATTACTAAGAGTAACCATATTACCACCCATTATAGGCTACAGACAGTTCGTCCAAAACACCAGTTGCTTTGTTGTTGAAACACTTGTTACTGTACATTCACACAAAATGGATTTACACAAATCAAAAACTGAGACTCACCATCTCGCCTCACGTTTGACGACCGCATCACCTTGGCGGACACTACTTGGGCTTGTGTGCCCCCGGTAAAGCCCACCAGCAGGGCGAGCAACAGCGCAAGTACCACGCGCCCAGTGATGTTCATTCTGTCCGTGGCGTTTGCACACCGTAAACTAAATTCCCAAACGTGGAAGGACAATCTACTGTTCTGAAAAGAGACCAATTACCTACTCGTGTTTTCTCTAGAGACTCAAGTAAAAGTTTGCTTAAAACTTTCGTGCTGTTCGCATCGTTTCTCCCGATTTGCTTTTCACTGTGAAGTTGGACTGGAGCAAACTGCCTGTCTCAAACTCACCATGCATGAGCTCTGCGGCTACAGAACACCGAGCAGGTTCATATACCTCAGACATATACTCCCGTCCACGGTCAAACACAAGCACGGGCGCCGATTTCTTATCGCGAGTTAATCCTCACGGGTAATTCCATGGGAAATAGTCCACATTCCTTTAACTTCTCTGATATCAGAGCGAGCTGGAAATGCGTTCCAACAACTGAACTTCGAGGCTAAAATTGTGTGTCTCTCGCCGTAGCTCTCTACACACACACTTGTGTGTGAATCTTCAGAGGGGCAGACTTCAGTAGATGAGGGTTGTCCCTCTTCCGTGATCCGGGACGAGGAAATAGGCCAGAAGGAACATTTTAGCGGAAAAAAAAGAACGTGGGAGATTACAGTCACAGTCAGTCCCACATACACACACAAAGAGAGAGTGAGAAGGAGCCAGGAAGGGAATTTTCAGCGAGAAATAAACTTGACTGGAGACGAAATGAACAGGAGGAGAAGAGTCACTGACAGCATTGCACACTGACACTAATAAAGTATGCCCTCTGGGCAAAACTTGTCCCGGGAAGAACTCTGACATGAATTCACTTGTTGAAGAGCCTGTTGAATAAGTGGAAACCTTGTCTGACAATGTTCTTCATTTCAGAATTTTACTGAGCAAATGCAAGCATGTCTAAAAGAGTTCCAGGCTATTATACAGCATTATTACATCTAAACTTTTCACTAATTTGGTTTATGTATGTATTCTGTTCATTTACCTGTAATAGCATGAAATTCGTATAATATTATTTTGCAAAGTGTAGCCTATTCAGGCTATTGAAGGCTGTGCTGAAGTCTGCAGATATTTAATGCCTATATTATATTGAGGCCTTGTTATTTTCTTGTTTTGTAGATACTATAGGAAGCTTTGTATTGTGACAAGACAACAGTCTCTCCCTCAATGTCAGCAAAACAAAGGAGATGATTGTTGACTTCAGGAAGCAGAGGACAGAACATGCCCCGATCCACATCAATGAGACTGCAAAGGAGAGAGTCAGCACTTTTAAGTTCCTTTGCATGCACTGTATTTTGTTGATTTATTTCACCTTTATTTAACCAGGTAGGCCAGTTGAGAACAAGTTCTCATTTACAACTGTGACCTGGTCAAGATAAAGCAAAGCAGTCCGACACAAACAACAACACAGTTACACATGGAATAAACAAACATACAGTCAATAACACAATAGAACAAAATCTATATACAGTGTGAGCTAATGAGGTAAGATAACGGAGGTAAGGCAATACATAGGCCGTAGTGGCAAAGTAATTACAATTTAGCAATTAAACACTGGAGTGATAGATGTGCAGAAGATGAATGTGCAAGTAGAGATACTGGGGTGTAAAGGAGAAGAAAAAAAATAACAGTATGGAGATGAGGTAGTTGGATGGGCTATTTACAGATGGGCTGTGTACAGGTGCAGTGATCTGTGAGCTGCTCTGACAGCTGGTGCTTAAAGTTCATTAGGGATATATGAGTTTCCCGCTTCTGTGAATTTTGCAATTCGTTCCAGTCATTGGCAGCAGAGAACTGGAAGGAAAGGCGGCCAAAGGAGGAATTGGCTTTGGGGGTGACCAGTGAAATATACCTGCTGGAGCACGTGCTACGGGTGGATACTGCTATGGTAACCAGTGAGCTGAGATAAGGCTGGGGCTTTACCTAGCAAAGACTTATAGATGACTTATGTTGCCAGTGGGTTTGGCAACAAATATGAATCGAGGGCCAGCCAATGAAAGCATACAGGTCGCAGTGGTGGGTAGTATATGGGGCTTTGGTGACAATACGGATGGCACTGTGATAGACTGCATCCAATTTGCTGAGTAGAGTGTTTGAGGCTATTTTGTAAATTACATCGCCGAAGTAGAGGATCGGTAGGATGGTCAGTTTTACGAGGGCATGTTTGGCAGCATGAGTGAAGGATGCTTTGTTGCAAAATAGGAAGGCAATTCTAGATTTAATTTTGGATTGAAGATGCTTAATGTGAGTCTGGAAGGAGAGTTTACAGTCTAACCAGACACCTAAGTATTTGTAGTTGTCCACATATTCTAAGTCAGAACCATCCAGAGTAGTGAAGCTAGACAGGAGGGTGGGTGTGGGCAGTGATCAGTTGAAGAGCATGCATTTAGTTTTACTTGCATTTAAGAGTAGTTGGAGGCCTTGGAAGGAGAGTTGTAATGGCATTGAAGCTTGTCTGGAGGTTAGTTAACACAGTGTCCAAAGAAGAGTCAGAGGTATACAGATGTAAGGTGAAGACTCGACATGGACCAACAAGAGGGCGCAACAGCGTCTCTACTTCCTAAGGCGGTTGAAGAAATTCGGCACGCCGCCCCAAGGCCCTCCAGCAGGTGGTTGAAGACGGCCCAGTACATCACTGGGACCGTGTTCCCACCCACCCAGGACACATCATCTAAATGGTGCCTGAGGCAGGCCCCCAGCATCATCAAGGACCTCACACAGCCCAGCCACTAGTTCACTCTCTTACTGTTGGGCAGACGGTATTGGAGCATGAAGTCTGACACCAACAGGCTCATAAACAATTTCTGTCTACAAAGCATCAGAATGCTGAACTGGACTGACCACCTGCTCTGATTCTCCACACCTTAGCACACATGCACTCACTCACTCACACACTCTCTCTCTCACACACACACACACACACACACACACACACACACACACACACACACACACACACACACACACACACACACACACACACACACACACACACACACACACACACACACACACACACACACACACACACACACACACACACACACACACACACACACACACACACACACACACACACACACACACAATTGCTGCTACCAGACTCTTATTATAATTCCACAATTTAAACACTTGCCCCCCTTCCCCAATACATGTGTAAATATTGGACTATAAATTGAGCATTCTTTTATTATACTTAGCTTACACTGTTTACTTTATGTATGTATATATATATATATATATATATATATATATATATATATATATATATATATATATATATATATATATATATATATATATATATATACAGTAAAATTACAGTATACATTTCACTCACAAAAGTTCCAGAAAATGCAATATTATTCTTGTGGCAACAGGTCACAAATCTTGCCGCTTGTATTTCACCCTGGTATTTCACCCTGGTATTTCACACTGGTACTTCACCCTGGTTCTTCACCCTAGTATTTCTCCCTAGTGTTTCACACTGGTATTTCTCCCTAGTGTTTCACACTGGTATTTCTCCCTAGTGTTTCACACTGGTATTTCACCCTAGTGTTTCTCCCTAGTGTTTCCCCCTAGTGTTTCTCCCTAGTATTTCTCCCTAGTGTTTCACACTGGTATTTTACCCTAGTGTTTCACCCTAGTGTTTCACACTGGTATTTCTCACTAGTGTTTCATAATGGTATTTCACCCTAGTGTTACACCCTAGTGTTTCACACTGGTATTTCACCCTAGTGTTTCTCTCTAGTGTTTCACACTGGTATTTCACCCTAGTGTTTCACCCTAGTGTTTCACACTGGTATTTCACCCTAGTGTTTTCACCCTAGTGTTTCACCCTAGTGTTTCACACTGGTATTTCTCACCAGTGTTTCATAATGGTATTTCACCCTAGTGTTTCACCCTAGTGTTTCACACTGGTTTTTTACCCTAGTGTTTCACCCTAGTGTTTCACCCTAGTATTTCACCCTAGTATTTCACCCTGTTATTTCACTTAAATAAATAAATAAATAAATATTTCACTTAATACATATCGGAGTTTATAGTGTCTAAAGCAACATTGGATTTGTTTTTTAATTCTTTGTGGATCTGTGTAATCTGGGGGAAATATGTGTCTCTAATGTGGTCATACATTTGGCAGGAGGTTAGGAAGTGCAGCACAGTTTCCACCTCATTTTGTGGGCAGTGTGCACATAGCCTACGGCAGCCTTTCTTTCTCTCTTACTCTATCTTTCTCCCTCCCTCCCTCTCCCCTTCTCTCTCTCCATCTCTCTCCTTGTCTCTCTTGCTCTCGTGCTCTCTCTCTCTCTCTCTCTCTCTCTCTCTCTCTCTCTCTCTCTCTCTCTCTCTCTCTCTCTCTCTCTCTCTCTCTCTCTCTCTGTGTCTCTCAATTCAATTCATTTCGATTCAAGGGGCTTTATTGGCATGGGAAACATGTGTTAACATTGCCAAAGCAAGTGAGGTAGATATAGTGAAATAAACTATAAAAATTAACAGTAAACATTACACATACAGAAGTTTCAAAACAATGAACATGTTATGTATATTTATAGTGTTCTAACAATGTACAAATGGTTAAAGTACACAAGGGAAAAGAAATACAGTAGATATGGGAGTTTATCAAAATTGGGCTTGCTTTCAAATTCTGTGTGGATCTGTGTAATCTGGGGGAAATATGTCTCTCTAATATGGTCATACATTGGGCAGGAGGTTAGGAAGTGCATCTCAGTTTCCACCTCATTTTGTGGGCAGTGTGCACATAGCCTGTCTTCTCTTGAGAGCCATGCCTGCCTACGGCGGCCTTTCTCAATAGCAAGGCTATGCTCACTGAGTCTGTACATAGTCAAAGCTTTCCTTAAGTTTGGTCAGTGGTCAGAGTGGTCAGGTATTCTGCCACTGTGTACTCTCTGTTTAGGGCAAAATAGCATTCTTGTTTGCTCTGTTTTTTTGTAAATTCTTTCCAATGTGTCAAGTAATTATCTTTTTGTTTTCTCATGATTTGCGTGGGTCTAATTGTGCTGCTGTCCTTGGGCTCTGTGGGGTGTGTTTGTGTTTGTGAACAGAGCCCCAGGACCAGCTTGCTTAGGGGACTCTTCTCCATGTTCATTTCTCTGTAGGTTATGGCTTTGTTATGGAAGGTTTGGGAATAGCTTCCTTTTAGGTGGTTGTGGAATTTAACGTCTCTTTTCTGGATTTTGATAATTAGTGGGTATCGGCCTAATTCTGCTCTGCATGCATTATTTAGTGTTCTACGTTGTACACAGAGGATATTTTTGCAGAATTCTGCGTGCAGAGTCTCAATTTGGTGTTTGTCTCATTTTGTGAAGTCTTGGTTGGTGAGCGGACCCCAGACCTCACAACCATAAAGGGCAATGGGCTCTATGACTGATTCAAGTATTTTTAGCCAAATCCTAATTGGTATGTTGAAATGTATGTTCCTTTTGATGGCATAGAATGACCTTCTTGCCTTGTCTCTCAGATCGTTCACAGCTTTGTGGAAGTTACCTGTGGCGCTGATGTTTAGGCCAAGTTATGTATAGTTTTTTGTGTGCTCTAGGGCAACAGTGTCTAGATGGAATTTGTATTTGTGGTCCTGGTGACTGGACCTTTTTTGGAACACCATTATTTTGGTCTTACTGAGATTTACTGTCAGGGCCCAGGTCTGACAGAATCTGTGCATAAGATCGAGGTGCTGCTGTAGGCCCTCCTTGGTTGGTGACAGAAGCACCAGATCATCGGCAAACAGCAGACATTTGACTTTGGATTCCAGCAGGGGGAGTCCGGGTGCTGCAGAATTTTCTAGTGCCCTCGCCAATTCGTTGATATATATGTTGAAGAGGGTGGAGCTTAAGCTGCATCCCTGTCTCACCCCACAACCCTGTGTGAAGAAATGTTTGTGTTTTTTTGCCAATTTTAACCGCACACTTGTTGTTTGTGTACATGGATTTTATAATGTCGTATGTTTTACCCCCAACACCACTGTCCATCAGTTTGTATAGCAGACCCTCATGCCAGATTGAGTCGGAGGCTTTTTAAAAATCAACAAAGCATGAGAAGACTTTGCCTTTGTTTTGGTTTGTTTGGTTGTCAATTAGGGTGTGCAGGGTGAATACATGGTCTGTTGTACGGTAATTTGGTAAAAAGACAATTTGACATTTGCTCAGTACATTGTTTTCATTGAGGAAATGTACGAGTCTGCTGTTAATGATAATGCAGAGGATTTTCCCAAGGTTACTGTTGACGCATATTCCACGGTAGTTATTGGGGTCAAATTTGTCTCCACTTTTGTGGATTGGGGTGATCAGTCATTGGTTCCAAATATTGGGGAAGATGCCAGAGCTAAGTATGATGTTAAAGAGTTTTAGTATAGCCAATTGGAATTTGTTGTCTGTATATTTGATCATTTCATTGAGGATACCATCAACACCACTGGCTTTTTTGGGTTGGAGGGTTTTTATTTTGTCCTGTAACTCATTCAATGTAATTGGAGAATCCAGTGGGTTCTGGTAGTCTTTAATAGTTGATTCTAAGATCTGTATTTGATCATGTATATGTTTTTGCTCTTTGCTTTTATTCTTTGTTATAGAGCCAAAACGATTGGAGAAGTGGTTTACCCAGACATCTCCATTTTGGATAGATAATTCTTTGTGTTGTTGTTTGTTTAGTGTTTTCCAATTTTCCCAGAAGTGTTTAGAGTCTATGGATTCTTCAATTACATTGATCTGATTTCTGACATGCTGTTCCTTCTTTTTCCGTAGTGTATTTCTGTATTGTTTTAGTGATTCACCATAGTGAAGGCGTAGACTCAGGTTTTCCAGGTCTCTATGTTTTTGGTTGGACAGGTTTCTCAATTTCTTTCTTAGATTTTTGCATTCTCCCCCTCCCCCCAGGTTTGTTCTTACAGTGCCAACACCATTCACAGATACTTTATCTTCACGGGGTGAACTTGCCACAATGCTGAGAAAGCATGAACTATTTCATTCCCCAACATTCCCATAAGTAATACATCATCTTTAAAAACAAACACTCAGATATTATCTAAAAGTATAAATCTATAAACACACACACACACACACACACACACACACACACACACACACACACACACACACACACACACACACACACACACACACACACACACACACACACACACACACACACACACACACACACACACACACACACACACACACACACACACACACACACACGCGCACACACACACACACACACACACACACACACACACACACACACACACACACACACACACACACACACACACACACACACACACACACACACACACACACACACACACACACACACACACACACACACACACGACTCAACTGTATGCATCATAAACATTAAGGTACAAACTATACAATGATTAATAAAACTAGATAAACACACACCAGAGTGTACATATCTGCATGTGAGCTTGTGGATGTGTTTGGTCCTTTGTAGCCCAGTTGGTAGGCACTTGTAACACCAGGGTAGTGGGTTTGATTCCTGGGACAATCCATACATAACATGTATGCATGCATGGATAAAAGCATCTGCTAAATGACATATATTATTATAATGATTATTTTGTGTGTGAATGTGTCAGTGAGATATGTGGAGATACTCCCAGAGTCATGTTGAGGTGAGATCTGAGGAGTTTTTTCCAACTGCTTACACACAAAATCTTTTCATGTCACACGATTTTTGAAACCTCTCACTCAAAGTGCAAAACTACACACCAAATATCCAAAACCATAAGCTATTTCTCAGCCTTTGACTCAGTTGTCAACTGCATAAAACACTTTTTTTCAAAACACTACACACAATTCTCTACCTAAAACACCTAAATCTAACAGGTAGTGACTTGCTTTCCTTTTCCAAACACAGCCAATCAAAATGCTACACTTATTCACCAGGTCACACACACACTCCTCACATGTGCAAACACTAATAGCTACTAATAGATATTTCAACACTGTATGCAAAGCGTGAATGTCTGACTGGAAACGTTTATGAGGCTGCTTTGAGCCACAGCTCGTTCTAGCTACATTAATAATCTAATCGTGTCATTGTTTTAGTGTGGTATGGAGAAACCCTTACGACCACGTGTAGAACATTGTATTGTGTGACCTCCCGTCTGTGCCACATGGTTTACTGTGAGCATCACTACGTTGCCAAGACAACTAACTACAGGAAAGACTGTTTTTTAATGTGAGAGGCTCAGAGATGTTAGCATTTTGATTGTCGTGTAGTGTTCGCCTGGTATTGGGGTGAATTAAAGTATTCTCAGACACGGAGAGGGGATTTTTGGGGTTCCTCACATCTCTTATGGAGCTCCGAGTATAGTACTGTAGAGTAGGGGTGTGTGTGTGTTTGTCTGTGTAATTACATGTGTGTGCATGTGAGTCTTTGTGGATTGTCTAGCAACACAGACGGGCATTGTGGCTTTCAGACAACCGTTCTCCACGGAGAGCTGTGAGACCGTGGGTCAGAGGTCAAAGAGCACAGATCCTTTCTGTCTTTCTTCTCTTCTCCCTTATCGTCCCCTTTCCCATCCCCCCATCCCCTCATCCCCTCAACCTCTCATCCCTCATCCCTCATCCCCTCATCCCCCCATCCCCCCATCCCCTCATCACCTCAACCTCTCATCCCTCATCCCCCATCCCCTTATCCCCTCATCCCGTCACCTCCCATTCCCTTATCACCTCATCCCGTCACCTCCCATTCCCTTATCCCCTCATCCCGTCACCTCCCATCCCCTCATCCCGTCACCCCATCCCCTCATCCCATCACCCCCATCCCCTCATCCTTCA
>NC_060191.1:66245063-66350063 GCF_021184085.1 Oncorhynchus gorbuscha | reverse complement strand
ACCATTTCCCATCAATTCCCATTATTAAAGTGGCTAGAGTTGGGTCAGTGTCAATGACAGTGTGTTGGCAGCAGCCACTCAATGTTAGTGGTGGCTATTTAACAGTCTGATGGCCTTGAGATAGAAGCTGTTTTTCAGTCTCTCGGTCCCAGCTTTGATGCACCTGTACTGACCTCGCCTTCTGGATGATAGCGGGGTGAACAGGCAGTGGTTCGGGTGGTTGATGTCCTTGATGATCTTTATGGCCTTCCTGTAACATCGGGTGGTGTAGGTGTCCTGGAGGGCAGGTAGTTTGCCCCGGGTGATGCATTGTGCAGTCCTCACTACCCTCTGGAGAGCCTTACGGTTGAGGGCGGAGCAGTTGCCGTACCAGGCGGTGATACAGCCCGCCAGGATGCTCTCGATTGTGCATCTGTAGAAGTTTGTGAGTGCTTTTGGTGACAAGCCAAATTTCTTCAGCCTCCTGAGGTTGAAGAGGCGCTGCTGCGCCTTCTTCACGACGCTGTCAGTGTGAGTGGACCAATTCAGTTTGTCTGTGATGTGTATGCCGAGGAACTTAAACTTGCTACCCTCTCCACTACTGTTCCATCGATGTGGATAGGGGGGTGTTCCCTCTGCTGTTTCCTGAAGTCCACAATCATCTCCTTAGTTTTGTTGAGTGTGAGGTTATTTTCCTGACACCACACTCCGAGGGCCCTCACCTCCTCCCTGTAGGCCGTCTCGTCGTTGTTGGTAATCAAGCCTACCACTGTTGTGTCGTCCGCAAACTTGATGATTGAGTTGGAGGCGTGCGTGGCCACGCAGTCGTGGGTGAACAGGGAGTACAGGAGAGGGCTCAGAACGCACCCTTGTGGGGCCCCCGTGTTGAGGATCAGTGGGGAGGAGATGTTGTTGCCTACCCTCACCACCTGAGGGCGGCCCGTCAGGAAGTCCAGTACCCAGTTGCACAGGGCGGGGTCGAGACCCAGGGTCTCGAGCTTGATGACGAGCTTGGAGGGTACTATGGTGTTGAATGCCGAGCTGTAGTCGATGAACAGCATTCTCACATAGGTATTCCTCTTGTCCAGGTGGGTTAGGGCAGTGTGCAGTGTGGTTGAGATTGCATCGTCTGTGGACCTATTTGGGCGGTAAGCAAATTGGAGTGGGTCTAGGGTGTCAGGTAGGGTGGAGGTGATATGGTCCTTGACTAGTCTCTCAAAGCACTTCATGATGACGGAAGTGAGTGCTACGGGGCGGTAGTCGTTTAGCTCAGTTACCTTAGCTTTCTTGGGAACAGGAACAATGGTGGCCCTCTTGAAGCATGTGGGAACAGCAGACTGGTATAGGGATTGATTGAATATGTCCGTAAACACACCGGCCAGCTGGTCTGCGCATGCTCTAAGGGCGCGGCTGGGGATGCCGTCTGGGCCTGCAGCCTTGCGAGGGTTAACACATTTAAATGTCTTACTCACCTCGGCTGCAGTGAAGGAGAGACCGCATGTTTTCGTTGCAGGCCGTGTCAGTGGCACTGTATTGTCCTCAAAGCGGGCAAAAAAGTTAGTTAGTCTGCCTGGGAGCAAGACATCCTGGTCCGTGACTGGGCTGGGTTTCTTCTTGTAGTCCGTGATTGACTGTAGACCCTGCCACATGCCTCTTGTGTCTGAGCCATTGAATTGAGATTCCACTTTGTCTCTATACTGACGCTTAGCTTGTTTAATAGCCTTGCGGAGGGAATAGCTGCATTGTTTATATTCGGACATGTTACCAGACACCTTGCCCTGATTAAAAGCAGTGGTTCGCGCTTTCAGTTTCACACGAATGCTGCCATCAATCCACGGTTTCTGGTTTGGGAATGTTTTTATCGTTGCTATGGGAACGACATCTTCGACGCACGTTCTAATGAACTCGCACACCGAATCAGCGTATTCGTCAATATTTTCATCTGACGCAATACGAAACATGTCCCAGTCCACGTGATGGAAGCAGTCTTGGAGTGTAGAGTCAGCTTGGTCTGACCAGCGTTGGACAGACCTCAGCGTGGGAGCCTCTTGTTTTAGCTTCTGCCTGTAGGCAGGGATCAGCAAAATGGAGTCGTGGTCAGCTTTCCCGAAAGGGGGGCGGGGCAGGGCCTTATATGCGTCGCGGAAGTTAGAGTAACAATGATCCAAGGTTTTACCACCCCTGGTTGCGCAATCGATATGCTGATAATATTTAGGGAGTCTTGTTTTCAGATTAGCTTTGTTAAAATCCCCAGCTACAATGAATGCAGCCTCCGGATAAATGGTTTCCAGTTTGCAAAGAGTTATATAAAGTTCGTTCAGAGCCATCAATGTGTCTGCTTGGGGGGGATATATACGGCTGTGGTTATAATCAAAGAGAATTCTCTTGGTAGATAATGTGGTCTACATTTGATTGTGAGGAATTCTAAATCAGGTGAACAGAAGGATTTGAGTTCCTGTATGTTTCCTTCATCACACCATGTCCCGTTAGTCATGAGGCATACGCCCCCGCCACTCTTCTTACCAGAGAGATGATTGTTCCTGTCGGCGCGGTGCGTGGAGAAACCCGTTGGCTGCACCGCATCGGATAGCGTCTTCCCAGTAAGCCATGTTTCCGTGAAGCAGAGAACGTCTCTGATGTCCCTCTGGAATGCCACCCTTGCTCGGATTTCGTCAACCTTGTTGTCAAGAGACTGGACATTGGCAAGAAGAATGCTGGGAAGTGGTGCGCGATCTGCCCTTTTTCGGAGTCTGACCAGAACACCGCCTCGTTTCCCTCTTTTTCGGAGTCGTTTCCTTGGGTCGCTGCATGCGATCCATTCCGTTGTCCTGTTTGTAAGGCAGAACACAGGATCCGCGTCGCGGAAAACATATTCTTGGTCGTACTGATGGTGAGTTGACGCTGCTCTTATATTCAGTAGTTCTTCTCGACTGTATGTAATGAAACCTAAGATGACCTGGGGTACTAATGTAAGAAATAACACGTAAAAAAACAAAACCTGACGTTACTGATGTTGATGTTACACCTGATGTTAAACCTGATGTTAAACCTGATGTTAACCTGATGTTAAACCTGATGTTACACCTGATGTTAAACCTGATGTTACACCTGATGTTAAACCTGATGTTAAACCTGATGTTACACCTGATGTTAAACCTGATGTTAAACCTGATGTTAAACCTGATGTTACACCTGATGTTGTACCTGATGTTACACCTGATGTTACACCTGATGTTACACCTGATGTTAAACCTGATGTTAAACCTGATGTTACACCTGATGTTAAACCTGATGTTAAACCTGATGTTAAACCTGATGTTACACCTGATGTTAAACCTGATGTTACACCTTATGTTACACCTGATGTTAAACCTGATGTTACATCTGATGTTACTGATGTTGATGTTACACCTGATGTTAAACCTGATGTTAAACCTGATGTTACACATGATGTTAAACCTGATGTTAAACCTGATGTTAAACCTGATGTTACACCTGATGTTAAACCTGATGTTACACCTGATGTTAAACCTGATGTTACACCTGATGTTACACCTGCTGTTAAACCTGATGTTAAACCTGATGTTGCACCTGATGTTAAACCTGATGTTACACCTGATGTTACACCTGATGTTACACCTGATGTTAAACCTGATGTTAAACCTGATGTTAAACCTGATGTTGCACCTGATGTTAAACCTGATGTTAAACCTGATGACGCACCTGATGTTAAACCTGATGATGCACCTGATGTTAAACCTGATGTTGCACCTGATGTTTAACCTGATGTTAAACCTGATGATGCACCTGATGTTAAACCTGATGTTGCACCTGATGTTAAACCTGATGTTGCACCTGATGACGCACCTGATGTTAAACCTGATGACGCACCTGATGTTAAACCTGATGTTAAACCTGATGTTAAACCTGATGACGCACCTGATGTTAAACCTGATGTTAAACCTGATGTTAAACCTGATGTTAAACCTGATGTTGCACCTGATGTTGCACCTGATGCTAAACCTGATGTTAAACCTGATGTTAAACCTGATGATGCACCTGATGTTAAACCTGATGTTAAACCTGATGTTAAACCTGATGATGCACCTGATGTTAAACCTGATGATGTACCTGATGTTGCACCTGATGTTAAGGGAAAACGTCAGAGTTTAGGGGCTCCGTGTTTGATTAGTTTACATGAGAGCCATTGAGAAAGTGTTCCATGAGTATAACTCTGTGTGTGTGTCTGTCTACATTTTCATTTGTGTGTGTGTGTGTGTGTGTGTGTGTACATCTTTTAGAGATATTCATCAGATAGCTGTATTAGACAGGTTGGTAGAGCAGACAGAGGATTATTAAGACTGACTTATCTTCTCTGTTTTCACACAGACCTTAGTGTCTCTCTACTCCACACACACACATACATACACACACGCACGCACACACACACACACACACACACACACACACACACACACACACACACACACACACACACACACACGCACGCACGCACGCACGCACGCACGCACGCACGCACGCACGCACGCACGCACGCACGCACGCACGCACGCACGCACGCACGCACACACACACACACACACACACACACACACACACACACCGACAGCTTTCCCTGACAGAACAGATAACAGTTAATTGCCTTAGCTCTTCATTACCAGACCAAGAGCACAGTCATAAAATGTGAAATTAAATCCTTTACGGTCATTACATGAATACAATACAGTAAAACAACAACAACGCTATGCATTCAATAACACCAGAAAGATTAACATCAGTATCATGCTATAGGCCATTCTTCCTCATACTACACAGATCCCTTGCTGTTATCTATGAAGGGGTGGGCAGGGGATGATAGGATTGGGGATGAGGGAAGTGGATGGTGGATGGGAAAGGATTGTGTGTCTGCGGTCTCTAATCAGACCTGTGTGTGTGTGTATTGTAAACTCACAGTAGGCTACTTTGCAGAACATGAATCTGCTTCCATGTTAATCAGTCATTACTGTCGCTACACTTGTGTGTTTGAGTGTGTGTGTGTGTTTATATTCCTATACAGTGTCTGAGATTGTTTACATTCTTGAGCTGTGTGTGTGCATGTATGTGTGTGAGTATGTGTGAGTATGTGTGTGTATGAGTGTGTATTAGTGTGTGTGTGTATGAGTGGGTGTGTGTGTGAGTGTGTTTGTTTGTGTGTATGTGAGTGTGTGTGTGTTTGGGCACGTAGATCCATGTTTCCATTACCTCCAGCTAGAGTAGCCGCCAAAAATGTCAAGTAGACTCAAACTCCATGTTAATCCACCTGCACGGGCATGGAATCAGGTCAGTGTTCAGGTCAGTGTTCAGGTCAGTGGTCAGGTCAGGGGTCAGTGGTCAGGGGTAGGAGGGGGGGGCTGCCTGAATCGACGTCCACGTCATCAAAGCCTGGGTCGCAGTTGTTGTTGGCGGTTAACTGCCTTGCTCAAGGGCAGAAAGGCAGATTCTTCTACCTTTCTGACTCGGGAATCCGACCTTTCGGTTACGGGCCCGAACGCTCTTAACCGCTAGGCTACCTGCCACCTGATGGCCAGTCTGCCCCTACACACACACGCACAAACAAGCCTGCGCGCATAGGCCCAGGAGAGACATAGGCCCAGGAGAGACATAGACCCAGGAGAGACATACAGTAGGCCCAGGAGAGACATCCAGGAGAGACATAGGCCCCAGAGAGACATATTCCCTGGAGAGACATAGACCCAGCAGAGACATAGGCCCAGGAGAGACTTAGACCCAGGAGAGACATACAGTAGGCCCAGGAGAGACATAGACCCAGGAGAGACATACAGTAGGCCCAGGAGAGACATAGACCCAGGAGAGACATACAGTAGGCCCAGGAGAGACATAGGCCCCAGAGAGACATATTCCCTGGAGAGACATAGACCCAGCAGAGACATAGGCCCCAGAGAGACATATTCCCTGGAGAGACATAGACCCAGCAGAGATATAGGCCCAGGAGAGACATTGGCCCAGGAGAGACATAGGCCCAGGAGGGACATAGACCGAGCAGAGACATAGGCCCAGGAGAGACATAGGCCCAGGAGAGACAAAGGCCCAGGAGAGACATAGGCCCAGGAGGGACATAGGCCCAGGTAAGTCGCTCTGGATAAGAGCGTCTGCTAAATGACTTAAATGTAAATGTAAATGTAAATGAGAGACATAGGCCCTGGAGAGACATAGGCCCTGGAGAGACATAGGCCCAGCAGAGACATAGGCCCTGGAGAGACATAGGCCCAGGAGAGACATAGGCCCTGGAGAGACATAGGCCCTGGAGAGACATAGGCCCAGAAGAGACATAGGCCCTGGAGAGACATAGGCCCTGGAGAGACATAGGCCCAGAAGAGACATAGGCCCTGGAGAGACATAGGCCCAGAAGAGACATAGGCCCTGGAGAGACATAGGCCCTGGAGAGACATAGGCCCTGGAGAGACATAGGCCCTGGAGAGACATAGACCCAGGAGAGACATACTGTAGGCCCAGGAGAGACATAAACTCTGACTCCAGAGCCTATTAGTGTGGTGCTTAGAATAAAGAGCTGTGAACATGAATCTACAGCTGATGGTACATGTAGGTCTGTGTGAATAAGGACCGTGTGGAGGTCTATGCAGGCATTTACAGCTAAATCTCTCTCTCTCTCAATTTCAATTCAGTTTCAATTTCAATTCAATTTATGGGGCTTCATTGGCAATGTTTACATTGCCAACGCAAGTGAAATAGATTATGAACAAAAGTGAAATAAACAATAAAAATGATCAGTAAACATTACACTCACAAAAGTTCCAAAAGAATAAAGATATTTCAAATGTCATACATGGCTATACACAGTGTTGTCATGATGTACAAATAGTTAACACAAAGGGAAAATAAATTAACATGAATATAGGTTTTATTTGCAATGGTGTTTATTCTTCACTGGTTGCCCTTTTCTTGTGGCAACAGGTCACAAATCTTGCTTCTTTAATTGGCACACTGTGGTATTTCACCCTGTAGATATGGGAGTTTATCAAAATCGGGTATGTTTTGGAATTCTTTGTGGGTCTGTGTAATCTGACCGAAATATGTGTCTCTAAGTCATACATTTGGCAGGATGTTAGGAAGTGCAGCTCAGTTTTCACCTAATGGTGTGGGCAGTGTGCACATAGCCTGTCTTTTATTGAGAGCCAGGTCTGCCTGCGGCAGCCTTTCTCAATAGCAAGTCTGTACTGTCGTGTCTTGACTATCATCAATGTGTTTGACATTAATTACATACCATGTTCAATTATTACATGATTAAATTAATCATATAACAATGAATTAAGTAGTAATCTGTGGCACCAAGGGAAAATATATTTATCGAGTTACAATCTCCCGACTAAACTCTAAAGATATAAATATCTCTTACATCAGTCACAGTCAATTCATTCTTATTTACCTCATTCTGAATGTCGCAAAACTCTTGGATATATGCACGAACCCTAGCATAAATGATGAATCAGTGATGTACACATTTGCTTCCCTATTTATTTACTAACAAACTAAATAATCACACAGAATTACATAAACACACAAACAGGATAGCTAACACATTAATTACTACACAATGCAATGAAAAGTCCCTAGTGGACTAAACCAATATGATGGCTTGTTACACAAAATGGAGCATTCAAAAGAGAGGGAAAGGGAGAGACAATGGAATTCCTGTAACGTCGTTCGTCTGTTGAATGAAGAGAGTCAGACCGAAATGCAGCGTGTAGGTTACTCGTGACTTTTAATGAAAGTATCGTGGTACATGAAATAACTGAATAAACGAAAACAACAAACGAAACGAGAAACTAATTACAGCCTATCTGGTGACTACTACACAGAGACAGGTACAAACACCCACAAAATACAACGCGAAAGTCAGGCTGTCTAAATACGGTTCTCAATCAGAGACAACGACAAGCACCTGACTCTGATTGAGAATCGCCCCAGGCAGCCAAGCCTAACTAGACACACCCCTAATCAGCAGCAATCCCAAATAATACAAACCCCAATACGAATACAACATATAAACCCATGTCACACCCTGGCCTACCCAAACATATAACAAAAACACAAAATACAATGACCAAGGCGTGACAGAACCCCCCCTAAGGTGCGGACTCCGGGACGCACCTCAAGAGCATAGGGAGGGTCCGGGTGGGCGTCTGTCCATGGTGGCGGTTCTGGCTCGGGACGTGGACCCCACTCCATAAATGTCCTAGTTCCTCCCCTTCGCGTCCTGGGATAATCCACCTTCTCCGCCGACCATGGCCTAATAGTCCTCACCCTGATCCCCACATAACTGAGGGGCAGCTCGGGACAGAGGGGCAGCTCGGGACCGAGGGGCAGCTCGGGACAGAGGGGCAGCTCAGGACAGAGGGGCAGCTCGGGACAGAGGGGCAGCCCGGGACAGCGGGGCAGCTCGGGACAGAGGGGCATCTCGGGACAGAGGGGCAGCCCGGGACTGAGGGGCAGCTCGGGACTGATGGGCAGCTCGGGACTGAGGGGCAGCTCAGGACAGAGGGGCGTCTCAGGACAGAGGGGCATCTCAGGACAGAGGGGCAGCTCGGGACAGAGGGGCAGCTCGGGACAGAAGCAGCCCGGGACTGAGGGGAAGCCCGGTACTGAGGGGAAGCCCGGTACTGAGGGGAAGCCCGGTACTGAGGGGAAGCCCGGTACTGAGGGGAAGCCCGGCTACTGAGAGGAAGCTCAGTACTGAGAGGAAGCTCAGGCAGGTAGTAGGCTCCGGTAAATCCTGGCTGGCTGGTGGAACTGGATGATTCAGGTTATCTGGCCAATCTGGCGGATCCTGGCAAACTGGCGACGCTGGGCCGACGGGCGGCGCTGGGCAGACTGGCGGCGCTGGGCAGACTGGCGGCGCTGGGCTGACTGGGAGCACTGGCGGCGCTGGGCAGACTGGGAGCACTGGCGGAGCTGGGCAGACTGGGAGCACTGGCGGAGCTGGGCAGACTGGGAGCACTGGCGGAGCTGGGCAGACTGGGAGCACTGGGCAGCCTGGGAGCACTGGGCAGACTGGGAGCACTGGGCAGACTGGGAGCACTGGGCAGACTGGGAGCACTGGGCAGACTGGGAGCACTGGCTGCGCTGGGCCGACTGGGAGCACTGGCCGCGCTGGGCTGACTGGGAGCAATGGCGGCGCTGGGCAGACTGGAGACTCCGGCAGCGCAGGAGAGGAGAAAAGTGCTGGCTGCGCTGAACAGGCGAGGCGCACTGGAGGCCTGGTGCGTGGTGCTGGAACTGGTGGTACTGGCGCGAGGACACGCACAGGAAGCCCAGTGCGGGGAGCTGCTACCGGAGGACTGGTGTGTAGAAGTGGCTCTGGATAGACCGGACCGTGCAGGCGCACTGGAGCTCTTGAGCACCGAGCCTGCCCAAGCTTACCTGGCTCGATGCCCACTCTAGCCCGGCCAATAGGAAGGGCTGGTATGTGCCGCAGCTGGCTCTGCACCCGCACTGGAAACACCGTGCGCTCCATAGCATAACACGGTGCCTGCCCGGTCTCTCTAGCCCAACGGTGAGCACAGGGAGTATGCGCAGGTCTCCTACCTGGCATAACTATTCTCCCTTCTAGCCGCCCCCCAATACATTTTTTGGGGTGACTTTCCGGTTTCCAACCGCGTCGCCGTGCTGCTTCCTCATACCTGCGCCTCTCCGCTTTAGCTGCTTCTATTTCCTCCTTGGGACGGCGATATTCTCCCGGCTGCGCCCAGGGTCCTTTTCCGTCTAATTCCTCCTCCCATGACCAGAAGTCCTCATATTGCTGCTCCTCACAATTAACAGGGAGAGTAGGCTCAGGTCTGACTCCTGACTCAGCCACTCTCTGCGCTTTCCCCCGTTACTTTCGGTTTTAGCTCTGTATAGCCGTGCTTTCCTTTTCGACTCCATACGTCTATAGCCCTCTTCGCATTGCTGTAGGGAATCCCAGGCGGGCGCCTGCACTCTCGCTGGGTCGGCCGCCCACCTGTCGATTTCTTCCCACGTCGTATAATCCATGCTTCTGCCGTCCATAACGTCCTCCTTTAGATCCTGCCAGTTCACACGCTGCTCGGTCTGTGAGTGGTGGGTGTTTCTGTAACGTCGTTCGTCTGTTGAATGAAGAGAGTCAGACCCAAATGCAGCGTGTAGGTTACTCATGACTTTTAATGAAAGTATCGTGGTACATGAAATAACTGAATAAACGAAAACAACAAACGAAACGAGAAACTAATTACAGCCTATCTGGTGACTACTACACAGAGACAGGTACAAACACCCACAAAATACAACGCGAAAGTCAGGCTGTCTAAATACGGTTCTCAATCAGAGACAACGACAAGCACCTGACTCTGATTGAGAATCGCCCCAGGCAGCCAAGCCTAACTAGACACACCCCTAATCAGCCGCAATCCCAAATAATACAAACCCCAATACGAATACAACATATAAACCCATGTCACACCCTGGCCTACCCAAACATATAACAAAAACACAAAATACAATGACCAAGGCGTGACAATTCCACTAACGTACATACAACTGATAACTATGCACATGGAAATGCAAATACTTTGCACACGAACAGCCGCTCATTTGAAAGAATTGCAATGTACATATTTACGTGTGTATGACTTTGCTGTCTCTGTTCTCTCAATCCATCTACGGGGAATAATTCGACAGAAAGTCTCTGATTGTGTAAGTCTCTGGATCCACCAGAAATCACCATGTCTTTCTTGGTTTCGGAGTGTCTGTGAGAAAGGATCTTCCAGAGGAAGTGTTCGTTAGAATGGATCTTTCAACGTACTGGTTCTCGGTCGACTTTACTAGACTAAGGTACTCAAACAGCTGCAGACTGAATGTTCCTTTGTAGTCTTCTTCTTCAGAGAGAGAGAGAGTTTCAGAGTTTCTAACCATGTCGCACCTTACTGCTCCACGCTGTCGGTTCCGCAGGTCTTTAGTTTAAACCATTTCTCAGCCGTGTAGCCACAGCTCCACGCTGTCGGTTCCGCAGGTCTTTAGTTTAAACCATTTCTCAGCCGTGTAGCCACAGCTCCACGCTGTCGGTTCCGCAGGTCTTTAGTTTAAACCATTTCTCAGCCGTGTAGCCACAGCTCCACGCTGTCGGTTCCGCAGGTCTTTAGTTTAAACCATTTCTCAGCCGTGTAGCCACAGCTCCACGCTGTCGGTTCCGCTGGTCTTTAGTTTAAACCATTTCTCAGCCGTGTAGCCACAGCTCCACGCTGTCGGTTCCGCAGGTCTTTAGTTTAAACCATTTCTCAGCCGTGTAGCCACAGCTCCACGCTGTCTGGTCTTGTAGATTCTAACCCTTGGAGACGTCTGGTTCAACACCGTCCTCCTGCTTGGTCTTTAGTCATGTAGTTTTCTTAACCATTTGTAACTTATTAGGCTGGCTGTCACGTTCTGACCATAGTTCTTTTGTGTTTTCCTTGTTTTAGTGTTGGTCAGGACGTGGGCTGGGTGGGCATTCTATGTTGTGTGTCTAGTTTGTCTATTTCTATGTTTGGCCTGATATGGTTCTCAATCAGAGGCAGGTGTTAGTCATTGTCTCTGATTGGGAACCATATTTAGGTAGCCTGTTTTGTGTTGGGATTTGTGGGTGGTTGTTTCCTGTCTTTGTTGCACCAGATAGGGCTGTTTCGGTTTTGCCACGTTTATTGTTTTGTATTATGTTCATGTTTAGTTCTTATTAAAAAACATGAACTATAACCACGCTGCATTTTGGTCCGCCTCTCCTTCCCAGGAGGAAAGCCGTTACACTGGCACTGCATGTAACTGGCACTGCATGTAACTGGTCAACAGAGATTTTCTTCTTCTCTGTTAAAAGTTTCAGAGTTTCTAACCATTTAGTACCGTTCAACTCACTCTGTCGGTCCCGCTGGTCTTTTGTAGAGCTAGAACCATTTAGCACCTTTCAACTCACCCTGTCGGTCCCGCTGGTCTTTTGTAGAGCTAGAACCATTTAACACCTTTCAACTCACCCTGTCGGTCCCGCTGGTCTTTTGTAGAGCTAGAACCATTTAGCACCTTTCAACTCACCCTGTCGGTCCCGCTGGTCTTTTGTAGAGCTAGAACCATTTAACACCTTTCAACTCACCCTGTCGGTCCCGCTGGTCTTTTGTAGAGCTAGAACCATTTAGCACCTTTCAACTCACCCTGTCGGTCCCGCTGGTCTTTTGTAGAGCTAGAACCATTTAACACCTTTCAACTCACTCTGTCGGTCCCGCTGGTCTTTTGTAGAGCTAGAACCATTTAACACCTTTCAACCTTTCAATAAGTTTAGGTCTTATCTGTCGGAAAGATATCAGTTTGTCTCTGTGAATGGTTTGTCCTCTGACAAATCAACTGTACATTTCGGTGTTCCTCAAGGTTCTGTTTTAGGACCACTATTGTTTTCACTATATATTTTACCTCTTGGGGATGTTATTCGAAAACATAATGTAAACTTTCACTGCTATGCGGATGACACACAGCTGTACATTTCAATGAAACATGGTGAAGCACCAAAATTGCCCTCGCTAGAAGCATGTGTTTCAGACATAAGGAAGTGGATGGCTGCAAACTTTCTACTATTAAACTCGGACAAAACAGAGATGCTTGTTCTAGGTCCCAAGAAACAAAGAGATCTTCTGTTGAATCTGACAATTAATCTTAATGGTTGTACAGTCGTCTCAAATAAAACTGTGAAGGACCTCGGCGTTACTCTGGACCCTGATCTCTCTTTTGAAGAACATATCAAGACCATTTCGAGGACAGCTTTTTTCCATCTACGTAACATTGCAAAAATCAGAAACTTTCTGTCCAAAAATGATGCAGAAAAATTAATCCATGCTTTTGTCACTTCTAGGTTAGACTACTGCAATGCTCTATTTTCCCTAAACGGATAAAGCACTAAATAAACTTCAGTTAGTGCTAAATACGGCTGCTAGAATCCTGACTAGAACCAAAAAATTTGATCATATTACTCCAGTGCTAGCCTCTCTACACTGGCTTCCTGTCAAAGCAAGGGCTGATTTCAAGGTTTTATTGCTAACCTACAAAGCATTACATGGGCTTGCTCCTACCTACCTCTCTGATTTGGTCCTGCCGTACATACCTATACGTACGCTACGGTCACAAGACGCAGGCCTCCTAATTGTCCCTAGAATTTCTAAGCAAACAGCTGGAGGCAGGGCTTTCTCCTATAGAGCTCCATTTTTATGGAACGGTCTGCCTACCCATGTCAGAGACGCAAACTCGGTCTCAACCTTTAAGTCTTTACTGAAGACTCATCTCTTCAGTGGGTCATATGATTGAGTGTAGTCTGGCCCAGGAGTGGGAAGGTGAACGGAAAGGCTCTGGAGCAACGAACCGCCCTTGCTGTCTCTGCCTGGCCGGTTCCCCTTTTTCCACTGGGATTCTCTGCCTCTAACCCTGTTACGGGGCTGAGTCACTGGCTTGCTGGGGCTCTCTCGTGCCGTCCCTGGGGGGGATGCCTCACCTGGGTGGGTTGATTCACTGTTGTGGTCGGCCTGTCTGGGTTCCCCCCACCCCTTGGGTTGTACCGTGTCGGAGATCTTTGTGGGCTATACTCGGCCTTGTCTCAGGATGGTAAGTTGGTGGTTGAAGATTTCCCTCTAGTGGTGTGGGGGCTGTGCTTTGGCAAAGTGGGTGGGGTTATATCCTTCCTGTTTGGCCCTGTCAGGGGTGTCCTCGGATGGGGCCACAGTGTCTCCTGACCCCTCCTGTCTCAGCCTCCAGTATTTATGCTGCAGTAGTTTATGTGTCGGGGGCTAGGGTCAGTTTGTTTATCTGGAATACTTCTCCTGTCCTATTCGGTGTCCTGTGTAAATCTAAGTGTGCGTTCTCTAATTCTCTCCTTCTCTCTTTCTTTCTCTCTCTCGGAGGACCTGAGCCCTAGAACCATGCCCCAGGACTACCTGACATGATGACTCCTTGCTGTCCCCAGTCCACCTGGCCATGCTGCTGCTCCAGTTTCAACTGGCCTGGGCCCTAGGACCATGTCCCAGGACTACCTGACATGAGGACTCCTTGCTGTCCCCAGTCCACCTGGCCATGCTCCTGCTCCAGTTTCAACTGTTCTGCCTTACTATTATTCAACCATGCTGGTTGGTCATTTATGAACATTTGAACATCTTGGCCACGTTCTGTTATAATCTCCACCTGGCACAGCCAGAAGAGGACTGGCCACCCCACATATGCTCTCTCTAATTCTCTCTTTCTTTCTCTCTCTCGGAGGACCTGAGCCCTAGGACCGTGCCCCAGGACTACCTGACATGATGGCTCCTTGCTGTCCCCAGTCCATCTGACTGTGCTGCTGCTCCAGTTTCAACTGTTCTGCCTTATTATTATTTGACCATGCTGGTCATTTATGAACATTTGAACATCTTGGTCATGTTCTGTTATAATCTCTACCCGGCACAGCCAGAAGAGGACTGGCCACCCCACATAGCCCGGTTCCTCTCTAGGTTTCTTCCTAGGTTTTGGCCTTTCTAGGGAGTTTTTCCTAGCCACCGTGCTTTTACACCTGCATTGTTTGCTGTTTGGGGTTTTAGGCTGGGTTTCTGTACAGCACTTTGAGATATCAGCTGATGTACGAAGGGCTATATAAATAAATTTGATTTGATTTGATTTGAACTCACCCTGTCGGTCCCGCTGGTCTTTTGTAGAGCTAGAACCATTTAACACCTTTCAACTCACCCTGTCGGTCCCGCTGGTCTTTTGTAGAGCTAGAACCATTTAACACCTTTCAACTCACCCTGTCGGTCCCGCTGGTCTTTTGTAGAGCTAGAACCATTTAGCACCTTTCAACTCACCCTGTCGGTCCCGCTGGTCTTTTGTAGAGCTAGAACCATTTAACACCTTTCAACTCACCCTGTCGGTCCCGCTGGTCTTTTGTAGAGCTAGAACCATTTAGCACCTTTCAACTCACCCTGTCGGTCCCGCTGGTCTTTTGTAGAGCTAGAACCATTTAGCAGGCCTGTAGCAGCCCTTCAATGCACTGGTCTCTAGAGATTTAAATGTCTTAACCATTTGTAACGTATTCAGCATGCGCTGATGCAACTGGTCTATAGAGAATTTTTCAGCGGGTACTTTTAAACACTCAGGGGAAAAAGGGTGTTCCATTACGTTTGGCATGATGTCCATGATGTCTGTGCTCACGTGGGTGTAGTTACTGACTGGATAAACTTTACATGAAAAAAATCTTTTAGAAAGCTAACATCATATTTCCTCTTCTCACAAGTACTTTCATGTTTAATCCTATAAACTCCACAACATTTGGATGTGAACCTGACAACTGGGAGATGTTTTACCCAAAACAACAGCTGATCTGACAATTGTTCTTTAAGAACCCATTCCAACAGTTTGGATTACAGAAATATTGTTAAATTATTCAACCTTTTTATGTTGTAGTTTTGGCGGGAGGAATCTCCTTGTAACAAAAACAGTTTATTTCCCCTACATCCTGCAGCCCAATGGCAGAGTTTCTACAATGTATTTACGACCGTGATGAAACGGCCAACTTCACCCCTCTCCCCCTCTGTGGGAGAGAGAGAGAGAGAGCGCTGTAGAGCGGATTCACTGTAACCTGATCCTACAGATCTTAAAGGAGAGTCATGACAGTACATAGTCAAATATGTTCTTAAGTATGGGTAAATCACAGTGGCCTGGTATTCTGTCACTGTGTACTCTCTGTTTAGGGCCAAATAGCATTCCAGTTTGCTCTGTTTTTATGTAAATTCTTTCTAATGTAATTATCTTTTAGTTTTCTCATGATTGATTTCGTCTAATTGTGTTGTTGTCGTGGGGCTCTGTGGGGTGTATTTGTGTTTGTGAACAGAGCCCCAGGACCAGCTTGCTTAGGGGACTCTTCTCCAGGTTCATCTCTCTGTAGGTGATGGCTTTGTTATGGAATGTTTGAGAATCACTTCCTTTTAGGTGGTTGTAGAATTTAACAGCTCTTTTCTGGATTTGGATAATTAGCGGGTATTGACCTAATTCTACTCTGCATGTATTATTTGGTGTTTTACATTGTACACTGATGATTTACTTTTAAAATGTTTAAATTTTCCTTTATTTTACTAGGCAAGTCAGTTAAGAACAAATTCTTATTTGATATTTGATATTGATTGTTGATATTATTTGATATTTTTGCAGAATTCTCAATTTGGTGTTTTCCCCATTTTGTGAATTCTTGATTGGTGAGAGGAACCCCGGACATCACAACCATTAAGGGCAATGGGTCCTATAAACTGATTGAAGTATTTTTAGCCAGATCCTAATTGGTATGTCTAATTTTATATAACTTTTGATGGCATTGAAGGCCTTTCTTTTCTTGTCTCTCAGATCGTTCACAGCTTTGTGGAAGTTACCTGTGGCGCTGATGTTTAGGCCCAGGTAGGTATAGTTTTTGTGTGCTCTAGGGCAACGGTGTCTAGAGGGAATTTGTATTTGTGGTCCTGGCAACTGGACCTTTTTTGGAACACCATTATTGTTGTCTTACAGAGATTTAAAGTCAGTGCCCAGGTCTGACAGAATCTGTGCAGAAGATCTAGGTGCTGCTGTAGGCCCTCCTTGGTTGGGGACAGAAGTACCAGATCATCAGTGTCATGTATTGTCATGTTATGTCTTGTTCCTGTTCTTTCTCTTCTCTTCGTTTTCCCCCTGCTGGTCGTATTAGGTTACCTTCTCTCCCTCTATCTCTCTCTCTCTCTCTATGGTCCCTTTCCTTCTCCCAGCTGTCCCTCATTCTCCTCTAACGACCTTGTTTACTCTCTCACACCTGTTCCCTCTTTTCCCTCTGATTAGGTCTCTATTTCTCTCTCTGTTTCTGCTTCTGTCTTTGTCGGATTCTCGTTTGCTTCACCCTTGTTCTGTCCTGTCGTAATCTGCCTCTTCATTAGATGCTGCGTTTGATCAGGTGCCTCTGTCCTCTACGGCCCGCGCCTACCCGGAGGGACCTGCAGTCTGTTGCCGCTAGCCCTGCTATTCTCCTCTACTGCTAGAAGGGGACTAGTCAACCGATACATTTGAAGAGGATTTATGTTTTCCCTGTGTTTGAACATTAAAAGACTCTGTTACTGTTAACCGCTTTTGGGTCCTCACTCACCTGCATAACAGAAGAATCCGACCAAGAATGGACCCAGCGACTTCGGATCCTCTCCACTCAGCCGTCGAGATCCAGGGAGTGATGCTAGGCAGACACGAGCAGGAATTGTCTGTTGCTCGACATGCCGTTGAGACCCTGGCTGCCCCAGTCTCCGACCTCTCGAAACATATTCACCATCTCCGCCACGATCCACCGGCTACTTCCAGGGCTTCCGAGTCTCCGGAGCCCAGAATTAATAACCCGCCGTGTTACTCTGGGGAGCCCACTGAATGACGCTCGTTTCTTACCCAGTGTGATATTGTGTTTTCTCTCCAGCCCAACACGTACTCCAGGGGCACAGCTCGTATCGCCTACTTCATATCTCTCCTTACTGGACGGGCTCGTGAGTGGGGCACGGCAATCTGGGAGGCGAGGGCTGAGTGTACTAACCAGTATCAGAACTTTAAGGAGGAGATGATACGGGTTTTTGATCGTTCTGTTTTTGGGGAAGAAGCTTCAAGGGCCCTGTCTTCCCTATGTCAAGGTAATCGATCCATAACTGATTACTCTATAGAGTTTCGCACTCTTGCTGCCTCCAGTGACTGGAACGAGCCGGCTTTGCTCGCTCGTTTTCTGGAGGGTCTCCGCGCGGAGGTTAAGGATGAGATTCTCTCCCGGAAGGTTCCTTCCAGCGTGGATTCCTTGATTGTACTCGCTATTCGTATAGAATGACGGGTTGATCTTCGTCACCGAGCTCGTGGAAGGGAGCTCGCGTTATCCGTTGCCCCTCTGTCCGCATCACTACCATCTTCCCCCACTGGCTCAGGTGCTGAGCCTATGCAGCTGGGGGGTATTCGCATCTTGACTAAGGAGAGGGAACGGAGAATCACCAACCATTTCATGTCCTGTAAAAGGCCAGTGCTCATCAGTAAGCGGAGGGCTACTGGTGAGAGCAACTACTCAGGTCTCTCCTTCTAGATCCTGAACTACCTTGTCGGTCCATCTACGCTGGACCGGTTCGGCAGCTTCCTGCAGTGCCTTGATAGACTCTGGGGCGGAGGGCTGTTTTATGGACGAAGCCTGGGCTCGGGAACATGACATTCCTCTCAGACAGTTAGGGGAACCCACGGCCTTGTTCGCCTTGGATGGTAGTCCTCTCCCCAGGATTCAGTGTGAAACGCTACCTTTAACCCTCACTGTCTCTGGTAATCATAGCGAAACCATTTCTTTTTAAATTTTTCGTTCACCTTTTACACCTGTTGTTTTGGGCCATCCCTGGCTAGTGTGTCATAATCCTTCTATTAATTGGTCTAGTAATTCTATCCTCTCCTGGAACGTCTCTTGTCATGTGAAGTGTTTAATGTCTGCTATCCCTCCTGTTTCCTCTGTCCCTTCTTCACAGGAGGAGCCTGGTGATTTGACAGGGGTGCCGGAGGAATATCACGATCTGCGCACGGTGTTCAGTCGGTCCAGGGCCACCTCCCTTCCTCCGCACCGGTCGTATGATTGTAGTATTGATCTCCTTCCGGGTACCACTCCCCCCCGGGGTAGACTATACTCTCTGTCGGCTCCCGAATATAAGGCTCTCGAAGATTATTTGTCTGTAGCTCTCGACGCCGGTACCGTAGTCCCTTCCTCCTCTCCCGCCGGAGCGGGGTTTTTCTTTGTTAAGAAAAAGGACGGGACCCTGCGCCCCTGCGTGGATTATCGAGGGCTGAATGACATAACGGTTAAGAATCGTTATCCGCTTCCCCTTATGTCTTCAGCCTTCGAGATCCTGCAGGGAGCCAGGTTTTTCACTAAGTTGGACCTTCGTAACGCTTACCATCTCGTGCGCATCAGGGAGGGGGACGCGTGGAAAACGGCGTTTAACACTCCGTTAGGGCACTTTGAATACCGGGTTTTGCCGTTCGGCCTCGCTAACGCTCCAGCTGTCTTTCAGGCATTAGTGAATGATGTACTGAGAGACATGCTGAACATCTTTGTTTTCGTTTACCTTGACGATATCCTGATTTTTTCACCGTCACTCCAGATTCATGTTCAGCACGTTCGACGTGTCCTCCAGCGCCTTTTAGAGAATTGTCTTTATGTGAAAGCTGAGAAGTGCGCTTTTCATGTCTCCTCCGTCACATTTCTCGGTTCTGTTATTTCCGCTGAAGGCATTAAGATGGATCCCGCTAAGGTCCAAGCTGTCAGCGATTGGCCCGTCCCTAAGTCACGTGTCGAGCTGCAGCGCTTTCTCGGCTTCGCGAATTTCTATCGTCGTTTCATCCGTAATTTCGGTCAGGTGGCAGCTCCTCTCACAGCCCTTACTTCTGTCAAGTCGTGCTTTAAGTGGTCCGTTTCCGCCCAGGGAGCTTTTGATCTCCTCAAGAAGCGTTTTACATCCGCACCTATCCTTGTTACACCTGACGTCTCTAGACAGTTCATTGTCGAGGTTGACGCGTCAGAGGTGGGCATGGGAGCCATCCTTTCCCAGCGCTCCCATTCTGACGACAAGGTCCACCCTTGCGCGTATTTTTCTCATCGCCTGTCGCCGTCGGAACGTAACTATGATGTGGGAAACCGCAAACTGCTCGACATCCGCTTAGCCCTAGGCGAATGCCGACAGTGGTTGGAGGGGGCGACCGTTCCTTTTGTCGTTTGGACTGACCATAGGAACCTTGAGTACATCCGTTCTGCCAAACGACTTAATGCGCGTCAGGCTTGTTGGGCGTTGTTTTTCCGCTCGTTTCGAGTTCGTTACTTCTTATCGTCCGGGCTCTAAGAACACCAAGCCTGATGCTTTATCCCGTCTCTTCAGTTCTTCAGTAGCCTCCACCGACCCCGAGGGGATTTTCCCTGAGGGGCGTGTTGTCGGGTTGACTGTCTGGGGAATTGAGAGGCAGGTAAAGCAAGCACTCACTCACACTCCGTCGCCGCGCGCTTGTCCTAGGAACCTTCTTTTCGTTCCCGTTCCTACTCGTCTGGCCGTTCTTCAGTGGGCTCACTCTGCCAAGTTAGCCGGCCACCCCGGCGTTTGGGGTACGCTTGCTTCTATTCGCCAGCGTTTTTGGTGGCCCACTCAGGAGCGTGACATGCGTCGTTTCGTGGCTGCTTGTTCGGACTGCGCGCAGACTAAGTCCGGTAACTCTCCTCCTGCCGGCTGTCTCAGACCGCTTTCCATTCCCTCTCGACCGTGGTCTCACATCGCCTTAGACTTTATTACCGGTCTGCCTTCGTCAGCGGGGAAGACTGTTATTCTAACGGTTGTCGATAGGTTCTCTAAGGCGGCTCATTTTATTCCCCTCGCTAAGCTTCCTTCTGCTAAAGAGACGGCACAAATCATCATTGAGAATGTTTTCAGAATTCATGGCCTTCCGTCAGACGCCGTTTCGGACAGGGGTCCGCAATTCACGTCTCAATTTTGGAGGAAGTTTTGCCGTTTGATTGGGGCTTCCGTCAGTCTCTCTTCCGGTTTTCACCCCCAGTCTAACGGCCAAGCAGAACGGGCCAATCAGAGTATTGGTCGCATCTTACGCAGTCTTTCCTTTCGTAACCCTGCGTCTTGGGCAGAACAGCTCCCCTGGGCAGAATACGCTCACAACTCGCTTCCTTCGTCTGCGACCGGGCTATCTCCTTTTCAGAGTAGCCTCGGGTACCAGCCTCCTCTGTTCTCGTCCCAGCTCGCCGAGTCCAGCGTTCCCTCCGCTCAGGCTTTTGTCCAACGTTGTGAGCGCACCTGGAAGAGGGTCAGGTCTGCACTTTGCCGTTATAGGGCGCAGACTGTGAGAGCCGCTAATAAGCGTAGCACTAAGAGTCCTAGATATTGTCGCGGTCAGAGAGTATGGCTCTCCACTCGTAACCTTCCCCTGATGACAGCTTCTCGCAAGTTGACCCCGCGGTTCATTGGTCCATTCCGTATTTCTCAGGTCATTAATCCTGTCGCAGTGCGACTTCTTCTTCCACGACATCTTCGTCGCGTCCACCCGGTCTTCCATGTCTCCTGTGTCAAGCCCTTTCTTCGCGCCCCCGTTCGTCTCCTCCCGCCCATCCTTGTCGAGGGCGCACCTATCTACAGGGTCCGGAAGATTTTGGACATGCGTCCTCGGGGCCGTGGTCATCAATACCTAGTGGATTGGGAGGGGTACGGTCCTGAGGAAAGGAGTTGGGTTCCATCGCGGGATGTGCTGGACCGTTCGCTGATCGATGATTTCCTCCGTTGCCGCCAGGTTTCCTCCTCGAGTGCGCCAGGTGGCGCTCGGTGAGTGGGGGGGTACTGTCATGTATTGTCATGTTATGTCTTGTTCCTGTTCTTTCTCTTCTCTTCGTTTTCCCCCTTCTGGTCGTATTAGGTTACCTTCTCTCCCTCTATCTCTCTCTCTCTCTCTCTCTCTCTCTCTCTCTCTCTCTATGGTCCCTTTCCTTCTCCCAGCTGTCCCTCATTCTCCTCTAACGACCTCGTTTACTCTCTCACACCTGTTCCCTCTTTTCCCTCTGATTAGGTCTCTATTTCTCTCTCTGTTTCTGCTTCTGTCTTTGTCTGATTCTCGTTTGCTTCACCCTTGTTCTGTCCTGTCGTAATCTGCCTCTTCATTAGATGCTGCGTTTGATCAGGTGCCTCTGTCCTCTACGGCCCGCGCCTACCCGGAGGGACCTGCAGTCTGTTGCCGCTAGCCCTGCTATTCTCCTCTACTGCTAGAAGGGGACTAGTCAACCGATACATTTGAAGAGGATTTATGTTTTCCCTGTGTTTGAACATTAAAAGACTCTGTTACTGTTAACCGCTTTTGGGTCCTCACTCACCTGCATAACAATCAGCAAACAGTAGACTTCAGATTCTAATAGGGTGAGGCCAGGTGCTGCAGACAGTTCTAGTGCTCTCGCCAATTCGTTGATATATATGTGGAAGAGGGTGGGGCTTAAGCTGCATCCCTGTCTCACCCCCCAACCCTGTGGAAAGAATTGTGTGTTTCTTTTGCCAATTTTAACCTCACACTTGTTGTTTACATGGATTTTATGATGTCGTATTTGTTTCTGCCAACACCCACTTTCCATCAACTTGTATAGTAAACACTCATGCCAAATTGAGTTGAACGCTTTTTTAAAAAATCAACAAAGCACGAGAACACTTTGCCTTTGTTTTTGTTTGTTTGTTTGTTTGTTTGTCAACCAGGGATGTGCAGGGTGAATAATTGGTCTGTCGTACGGTAATTTGGTAAAAAGCCAATTTGACATTTGCTCAGTACATTGTTTTCACTGAGGAAATGTATGAGTCTGCTGTTAATGATAATGCAGAGTATTTTCCCAAGGTTGATGTTGTTAATGGGGTCAAATTTGTCTCCACTTTTGTGGATTGGGGTGATCCGACCTTGTTTCCAAATACTGGGAAAGATGCCAGAGCTGAGGATGATGTTAAAGAGTTTAAGTATAGCAAATAGTAATTTGTGGTCTGTATATTTTATTACTTAATTTAGGATATCATCAACACCACAGGCCTTTTTAGGTTGAAGGGTTTGTATTTTGTCCTGTAGTTCATTCAATGTCGTTGGAGAATCCAGTGGGTTCTGGTCTTTAATAGTTGTTTCTAAAATTTGTATTTGATCATGTATATGTTTTTGATGTTTGTTATTTGTTATAGAGCCAAAAAGATTGGAGAAGGGGTTTATCCATATATTTCCGTTTTAGATAAATAACTCTTCGTGTTGTTGTTTGTTTAGAGTTTTCCAATTTTCCCAGAAGTGGTTAGATTCTATGGATTCTTCAATTACATTGAGCTGATTCCTGACGTGCTGTTCCTTCTTTCCCCGTAGTGTATTTCTGTATTGTTTTAGTGATTCACCATAGTGAAGGCGTAGGATCAGGTTTTCTGGGTCTCTGTGTTTTTGGTTGGACAGGTTTATCCATTTTTTTCTCAGGCTTTTGCATTCTTCATCAAACCATTTGTCATTGTTGTTAATTTTCTTAGGTTGTCTGCTTGAAATGTTTTGATTTGATTTTTAGATTTGACAGGGAAGCTGAGAGGTCAAATGTACGGTTTAGATTTTCTACTGCCAAGTTTACACCTTAACTATTACAGTGAAACCTTTTGTCCAGGAAAATGTCTCGAAGTGATTTGATTTGTTGTTTCCTAATTGTTTTTTGGTAGATTCCACACAATTTTCCTTCTATAACATTTCTTAATATTATTCAGTCCCTTTGGCTTTGAAGCCTCATGATTGAGCACAGCTCTGTTCAAGTAGTGTTATTTTGTTGTGATATGACAGGAGTGTCAGTGGACTGACTGTGAACTCTCTGAGAGACACTGCGCTGAGGTCAGTGATAAAGTAGTCTACAGTATTACTGCCAAGAGATGAGCTATAGGTGTACCTACCATAGGAGTCCCCTCAAAGCCTACCATTGACTATGTACATGCCCAGCCTCCGACACAGCTGCAGGAGTTGTGACCCTATGTTGTCATAGCTGTCTCTAGGGGGATGGGGGAGGGAATGCTGTCATCTCCAGGTAGGTGTTTGTCCCCCTGTGTGCTGAGGGTGTCAGGTTCTTGTCCAGTTCTGGCATTTAGGTCGTCACAGACTAGTTCATGTCCCTGAGCCAGGAAAGAGTTGATCTCCCCCTCTAGGATGGAGATCATCGTTAAAGTATGGGGATCCTATTGGGGGGACATAGGTAGCACACATTAGGCTATTTTTTTTCTGTTGCGATCATTTCATTTTTAATATCAAGCCAGATGTATAATGTTCCCTTTTTGATTCATTTAATAGAGTGGGTTAGGTCTGCTCTTTATCAAATTAGCATAACCCCGGAGTCTCTTCCTTGTTTCACACCTGGTAGTTTGGTAGATGGGACTACTAGCTCTCTGTAACCCAGTGAGCAACCAGTGGGTCCATATTGGCTAGTAGCAAGGCTCTGCTGATTATTCAGCATTACTTAATCATGCTGAGGTAGGCTGAAGTGGTCTATAGTAGGCTGAGCCTTTTGTTTTACCTTTATTTCACTAGGCAAGTCAGTTGAGAACAAATTCTTACTTACGATGACGGCCTACCCCAGCCAAACCCTAACCCGATAGACGCTGGGCCAATTGTGCACTACCTTATGAGACTCCCAATCACGGCCGGTTGTGATACAACCTGGAAACAAACCAGGGTCTGTAGTGACACCTCTAGCACTGAGATACAGTGCCTTAGACCGCTGCGCCACTCGGGAGCTGGCCTGTAGAGGCAGGTGACTCAAACTCTCTCCCTCAAATCTCTACTCATTGACATTTGACCTATTGGCTTTAAAGGTGAGGGTGACAGAGAGACACATCATATCAAGAGTCATTAGCTGATTGGCAGTTGTTGGAACCTCCTATCTTGTTCTGGCTTCTGTTTACTGTTCATTCAGAAAGGGCTGGGGATGCAGAGAAATGACTCCAGAGAGAGACAGGCGGAATCATAGAATGAGTGAATGTACAGTATCTGCTAGTTTCAGTTAATTCTCAAGACAGCCACAAAGCTTGTTGTTTCACCAGAAATGATCAAACGTCCCCCCCCCCGTCGTGCTCTTGAAAGCTCCTCACTGCAAAGCCTTCTGGGAGCTGAGAGAATCCCCAAGAATTCCCTGTCTATGTTTATCATAGGTAGTAAATTCTCTGTTGGTTGAGATCTCCATAGCACAATAGCACGGTTCTGAATATTAAACCAAGATCACAAGGCGTTTCAGAAAAGGTCTCCCCCTCCACACACACATAATCATCCCTCCTTTTTAATTCATCCAGCAGACAGCTCCAGAGCCGGCCTCTTTAGTTACACTCTTTTAATGAAGAGGATGCAGATTAGAGGAGACCGGTTTCAGCCACTAATCTAATGACACACACACACACACACACACACACACACACACACACACACACACACACACACACACACACACACACACACACACACACACACACACACACACACACACACACACACACACACACACACACACACACACACACACACACACACACACACACACACACACACACACACATGCATATGCAGACAAGTGCACACACATTCACACAAATATCTGTGCAAATGTACACACACACACGATGTCATCTCCATTTGAATTTTAGTGCACAGAATCAAAGTGTGTGTGCTTGTGTGTACAGTAAGTGTGTGTTTGCGTCAGTGCACCTGCTGTTAACTACGTTGTGAATATTTTCGACCCCCTCACCACAGAAACAGCAGATACAGAAGACGTCATGGCAACCCATAACCAGCATATATAACCAGTTTCCTTAAACATGCTTGTAAACATGCAAACATTACATATATCATGAGTCACGATGGATGAGTGTGTGCTTGTGTGTATGTGTGTGTTTATGCTTGTGTATGAATGTGTGCATGTACTTTACATCAGTACCTCTACATGGCTAGTTGTTTTCTCCAGAGAGCCCATTACAGGTGTGTGTGAACCACAGGAGAGACAGCTCCAGCCTGGGCATAGAAGCCTGGCCTCGGGGGGTACAACCATCCCTGGAGGAACACACACACACTGATCGGCTCCCTGTGGATTCATAGTGACATGTTTACCCTCTCTTATCCACCAGTTCAGCTCAGTATTAGAATGCATTAAATATTAGAAGGTATGAAAACCTAGAAGTGATATGAAGATAATGGCCTATTACATACACAACACCCATATATGGTACATTTATTCATGGTACCTATGGTAATACAGCCTCCCTGACCTGACCACTGACCTGACCCTTGACAACTGACCTGACCCTTGACAACTGACCTGACCACTGACCTGACCACTGACCTGACCATTGACAACTGACCTGACCCTGACCACTGACCTGACCACTGACCTGACCATTGACCACTGACCTGACCCTTGACAACTGACCTGACCACTGACCTGACAATTGACCACTGACCACTGACCACTGACCACTGACCTGACCCTGACAACTGACCTGACCTGACAACTGACCTGACCCTTGACCACTGACCTGACCACTGACCACTGACCACTGACCACTGACCACTGACCTGACCTGACCTGACCTGACCTGACCTGACCTGACCTGACCTGACACTGACCTGACCACTGACCTGACCCTTGACAACTGACCTGACACCTGACCTGACCTGACCTGACCTGACCACTGACCTGACCACTGACCTGACCCTTGACAACTGACCTGACCTGACCTGACCCTGACCTGACCTGACCTGACTTGACCTGACCTGACCTGACCACTGATCACTTACCTGACCACTGATCTGACCACTGACCACTGACCTAACCATTGGCCTGACTACTGACCTGACCACTGACCACTGACCACTGACCACTGACCACTGACCACTGACCACTGACCTGACTACTGACCATTGACCTGATCACGGACCATTGTCCTGACCACTGACCTGACCACTGACCTGACCACTGACCTGACCACTGAACATTGACCTGATCACTGACCTGACCATTTTCCTGACCACTGACCACTGACCACTGACCACTGACCTGACTACTGACCATTGACCTGATCACGGACCATTGTCCTGACCACTGACCTGACCACTGACCTGACCACTGACCTGACCACTGAACATTGACCTGATCACTGACCTGACCATTTTCCTGACCACTGACCACTGACCACTGACCACTGACCACTGACCTGACTACTGACCATTGACCTGATCACGGACCATTGTCCTGACCACTGACCTGACCACTGACCACTGACCTGACCACTGACCTGACCTGACCACTGACCTGACCACTGACTACTGACCATTGTCCTGACCACTGACCTGATCACTGACCCACTGACCACTGACAGCTGACCACTGACCCCTGACCCGACCACTGACCACTGACCGCTGACCCAAGTGTGTGTGTATTGTGTGTCAGTCAAATCAAATCAAAGTTTATATACAGTGCCTTGCGAAAGTATTCGGCCCCCTTGAACTTTGCGACCTTTTGCCACATTTCAGGCTTCAAACATAAAGATATAAAACTGTATTTTTTTGTGAAGAATCAACAACAAGTGGGACACAATCATGAAGTGGAACGACACTTATTGGATATTTCAAACTTTTTTAACAAATCAAAAACTGAAAAATTTGGCGTGCAAAATTATTCAGCCCCTTTACTTTCAGTGCAGCAAACTCTCTCCAGAAGTTCAGTGAGGATCTCTGAATGATCCAATGTTGACCTAAATGACTAATGATGATAAATACAATCCACCTGTGTGTAATCAAGTCTCCGTATATATGCACCTGCACTGTGATAGTCTCAGAGGTCCGTTAAAAGGTCAGAGAGCATCATGAAGAACAAGGAACACACCAGGCAGGTCCAAGATACTGTTGTGAAGAAGTTTAAAGCCAGATTTGGATACAAAAATATTTCCCAAGCTTTAAACATCCCAAGGAGCACTGTGCAAGCAATAATATTGAAATGGAAGGAGTATCAGACCACTGCAAATCTACCAAGACCTGGCCGTCCCTCTAAACTTTCAGCTCATACAAGAAGAAGACTGATCAGAGATGCAGCCAAGAGGCCCATGATCACTCTGGATGAACTGCAGAGATCTACAGCTGAGGTGGGACACTCTGTCCATAGGACAACAATCAGTTGTATATTGCACAAATCTGGCCTTTATGGAAGAGTGGCAAGAAGAAAGCCATTTCTTAAAGATATCCATAAAAAGTGTCATTTAAAGTTTGCCACAAGCCACCTGGGAGACACACCAAACACGTGGAAGAAGGTGCTCTGGTCAGATGAAACCGAAATTGAACTTTTTGGCAACAATGCAAAACGTTATGTTTGGCGTAAAAGCAACACAGCTCATCACCCTGAACACAGCATCCCCACTGTCAAACATGGTGGTGGCAGCATCATGGTTTGGGCCTGCTTTTCTTCAGCAGGGACAGGGAAGATGGTTCAAATTGATGGGAAGATGGATGGAGCCAAATGCAGGACCATTCTGGAAGAAAACCTGATGGAGTCTGCAAAAGACCTGAGACTGGGACGGAGATTTGTCTTCCAACAAGACAATGATCCAAAACATAAAGCAAAATCTACAATGGAATGGTTCAAAAATAAACATATCCAGGTGTTAGAATGGCCAAGCCAAAGTCCAGACCTGAATCCAATCGAGAATCTGTGGAAAGAACTGAAAACTGCTGTTCACAAATGCTCTCCATCCAACCTCACTGAGCTCGAGCTGTTTTGTTTTTTATTTTATCTTTATTTAACCAGGCAAGTCAGTTATGAACATATTCTTATTTTCAATGACGACCTGGGAACAGTGGGTTAACTGCCTGTTCAGGGGCAGAACGACAGATTTGTACCTTGTCAGCTCGGGGGTTTGAACTCGCAACCTTCCGGTTACTAGTCCAACGCTTTAACCACTAGGCCCCGAAGGCGGCAGCGTAAGGAGGAATGGGAAAAAAATTCTGTCTCTCGATGTGCAAAACTGATAGAGACATACCCCAAGCGACTTACAGCTGTAATCGCAGCAAAAGGTGGCGCTACAAAGTATTAACTTAAGGGGGCCGAATACTTTCGCAAGGCACTGTATATTATATAACAAGTGTAAACAGTACAGTCAAATACTTGCAAGCTCTTCCTCAACAATGCAATAAGGTGGAGCTCACAAGATGGAAATCCTACTCACCAGAGCCATCTTCCTTGTGTCAATGTGAGTGTGTTAGAGTGTGTGTGTTAGAGTGTGTCAGTGTGTGTGTGTCAGTGTGTGTGTTAGAGTGTGTCAGTGTGTGTGTGTTAGTGTGTGTCATTGTGAGTGTGTTAGTGTGTTAGTGTGTGTCAGTGTGAGTGTGTTAGTGTGTTAGTGTGTGTATGTTAGTGTGTGTCAGTGTTTGTGTGTTAGAGTGTGTCAGTGTGTGTGTTAGTGTGTGTCAGTGTGAGTGTGCTAGTGTGTGTCAGTGTGTGTGTGTTAGTGTGTGTCAGTGTGTGTGTGTTAGTGTGTGTCAGTGTGTGTGTGTTAGTGTGTGTCAGTGTGTGTGTGTTAGAGTGTGTCAGTGTGTGTGTGTTAGTGTGTGTCAGTGTGTGTGTGTTAGTGTGTGTCATTGTGTGTGTGTTAGTGTGTTAGTGTGTGTCAGTGTGTGTGTTAGTGTGTGTCACTGTGAGTGTGTTAGAGTGTGTCAGTGTGTGTGTGTTAGAGTGTGTCAGTGAGTGTGTGTTAGTGTGTGTGTGAGTGTGTGTGTGTGTGTGTGTGTGTTAGAGTGTGTCAGTGTGTGTGTGTTAGTGTGTGTCATTGTGGGTGTGTTAGTGTGTTAGTGTGTGTCAGTGTGAGTGTGTTAGTGTGTTAGTGTGTGTGTGTTAGTGTGTGTCAGTGTTTGTGTGTTCGAGTGTGTCAGTGTGTGTGTTAGTGTGTGTCAGTGTGAGTGTGCTAGTGTGTGTCAGTTTGAGTGTGCTAGTGTGTGTCAGTGTGTGTGTGTTAGTGTGTGTCAGTGTGTGTGTGTTAGTGTGTGTCAGTGTGAGTGTGCTAGTGTGTGTCAGTGTTTGTGTGTTAGAGTGTGTCAGTGTGTGTCAGTGTGTGTGTGTTAGTGTGTTAGTGTGTGTCAGTGTGTGTGTTCGTGTGTGTCAGTGTGAGTGTGTCAGTGTGTCAGTGTGTTAGTGTGTGTCAGTGTGAGTGTGTTAGTGTGTTAGTGTGTGTGTGTTAGTGTGTGTCAGTGTGTTAGTGTGTTAGTGTGTTAGTGTGTTAGTGTGTGTGTGTGTGTTAGTGTGTGTCGGTGTGTTAGTGTGTCAGTGTGTTAGTGTGTGTCAGTGTGTTAGTGTGTTAGTGTGTTAGTGTGTTAGTGTGTGTGTGTTAGTGTGTGTCAGTGTGTCAGTGTGTTAGTGTGTTAGTGTGTTAGTGTGTTAGTGTGTTAGTGTGTCAGTGTGTTAGTGTGTGTCAGTGTGTTAGTGTGTTAGTGTGTTAGTGTGTGTGTGTTAGTGTGTGTCAGTGTGAGTGTGTTAGTGTGTCAGTGTTAGTGTGTCAGTGTGAGTGTGTCAGTGTTAGTGTGTCATTGTCAGTGTGTTAGTGTGTGTCATTGTGAGTGTGTTAGTGTGTTAGTGTGTCATTGTGAGTGTGTCAGTGTGTTAGTGTGTGTCTTTGTGAGTGTGTTAGTGTGTTAGTGTGTGTCAGTGTGTGTGTTCGTGTGTGTCACTGTGAGTGTGTCAGTGTGTGTGTGTTAGTGTGTCAGTGTGAGTGTGTTAGTGTGAGTGTGTTAGTGTGTTAGTGTGAGTGTGTTAGTGTGTTAGTGTATGTCAGTGTGTGTGTGTTAGAGTGTGTCAGTGTGTTAGTGTGTTAGTGTGTGTCAGTGTGTGTGTTAGTGTGTGTCAGTGTGAGTGTGTCAGTGTGTGTGTTAGTGTGTGTCAGTGTGAGTGTGTCAGTGTGTGTGTTAGTGTGTGTGTCAGTGTGTTAGTGTGTGTCAGTGTGTTAGTGTGTGTCAGTGTGTCAGTGTGTTAGTGTGTGTCAGTGTGTTAGTGTGTGTCAGTGTGAGGGTGTGAGTGTGTCAGTGTGAGTGTGTGTGTTAGTGTGTGTCAGTGTGAGTGTGTTAGTGTGTGTCAGTGTGTGTGTGTGTTAGTGTGTGTGTGTTAATGTGTGTCAGTGTGTGTGTGTTAGAGTGTGTCAGTGTGAGTGTGTTAGTGTGTTAGTGTGTGTGTGTTAGTGTGTGTCAGTGTTTGTGTGTTCGAGTGTGTCAGTGTGTGTGTGTTAGTGTGTGTCAGTGTGTGTGTGTTAGTGTGTGTCAGTGTGTGTGTGTTCGAGTGTGTCAGTGTGTGTGTGTTAGTGTGTGTCAGTGTGTGTGTGTTAGTGTGTGTCAGTGTGAGTGTGTTAGTGTGTTAGTGTGTGTGTGTTAGTGTGTGTCAGTGTTTGTGTGTGTTAGTGTGTGTGTGTTAGTGTGTGTCAGTGTGTGTGTGTTAGAGTGTGTCAGTGTGAGTGTGTTAGTGTGTTAGTGTGTGTGTGTTAGTGTGTGTCAGTGTTTGTGTGTTAGTGTGTGTGTGTGTGTGTTAGTGTGTGTCAGTGTGTTAGTGTGTGTGTGTCAGTGTCAGTGTGAGTGTGTTAGTGTGTTAGTGTGTGTGTGTGTGTTGTGTAGTGTGTCAGTGTTAGTGTGTCAGTGTGAGTGTGTCAGTGTGAGTCTCATTGTCAGTATTTAGTGTGTGTCAGTGAGTGTGTTAGTGTGTTAGTGGGCTAGTGGTCAGTTTGTTTATCTGTGTCTTTGTGAGTGTGTTAGTGTGTTAGTGTGTCTCAGTGTGTGTGTCTCTAATTCTCTCCTGTGAGTGTGTCAGTGTGTTTGTTAGTGTGTCAGAGGAGTGTGTTAGAACCATGCCCCAGGACTAGTGTGATGTGTTGTGTCCCCAGTCCACCTGTCATGCTGCTGTTCCAGTGTTCACTGGTGGGCCCTAGTGTGTCCCAGGTGTGACATGTGTGTGTTGTGTGTGTCCACCTGGCCATGCTCCTGCTCCAGTTTCAAGTGTTCAGTGTGTGTGTTATGTATTCAACCATGTGGTCATTTATGAACATTTGAACATCTCAGTGGCCAGTGTGTCTGTTAGTGTAGTGTGTCCAGTGTGTGTCAGTGAAGAGGTGTGTCAGTGTGTCATATGTGTGTTAGTGTGTGTCAGTGTGTTAGTGTGTGTCAGTGGAGTGACCTGAGGTAGGAGTGTGTCAGTGTGACATGATGTGTGTTGTGTCCCCAGTCCAGTGACTGTGTGTGTCCAGTTTCAACTGTTCTGCCTGTGTTAGTGTGTATTTGACCATGCTGTGTCAGTTTGTGAACATTTGAACATCTTGGTCATTTTAGTGTTATAATGTCTACCCGGTGTGTCAGTGCCAGTGTGGAGTGTGTCAGTGTGTGTGTGTTAGTGTGTCTAGTGTTTGTGTTAGGTTTTGTCAGTGTCTAGTGTGAGTTTTTAGTGTGTGTGTTTACACCTGCATTGTTTGCTGTTTGGGGTTTTAGGTGGGTTTCTGTACAGCACTTTGAGATATCAGCTGATGTACGAAGGGCTATATAAATAAATTTGATTTGATTTGATTTGATTTGAGTGTGCTAGTGTGTGTCAGTGTGTGTGTGTTTGTGTGTGTGTGTTAGTGTGTTAGTGTGTGTGTGTTAGTGTGTGTGTGTTAGTGTGTGTCAGTGTGAGTGTGCTAGTGTGTCAGTGTGTGTGTGTTAGTGTGTGTCAGTGTGAGTGTGCTAGTGTATGTCAGTGTGTGTGTGTTAGTGTGTGTCAGTGTGAGTGTGTTAGTGTGTGTCAGTGTGTGTGTGTTAGTGTGTGTCTGTGTGTGTTAGTGTGTGTTAGTGTGTGTTAGTGTGTGTTAGTGTGTGTTAGTGTGTGTTAGTGTGTGTTAGTGTGAGTGTGTCAGTGTGAGTGTGTCAGTGTGAGTGTGTTAGTGTGTTAGTGTGTGTTAGTGTGTGTTAGTGTGAGTGTGTTAGTGTGTTAGTGTGTGTTAGTGTGTGTGAGTGTGTTAGTGTGTTAGTGTGTGTTAGTGTGTTAGTGTGTGTCAGTGTGAGTGTGTTAGTGTGTTAGTGTGTGTCAGTGTGAGTGTGTTAGTGTGTGTCAGTGTGAGTGTGTTAGTGTGTCAGTGTGTGTGTTAGTGTGTTAGTGTGTGTTAGTGTGTGTTAGTGTGTGTCAGTGTGAGTGTGTTAGTGTGTGTCAGTGTGAGTGTGTTAGTGTGTGTTAGTGTGTGTCAGTGTGAGTGTGTTAGTGTGTCAGTGTGAGTGTGTTAGTGTGTGTCAGTGTGAGTGTGTTAGTGTGTGTCAGTGTGAGGGTGTGAGTGTGAGTGTTTGTTCGTGTGTCAGTGTGTGTGTGTGTGTTAGTGTGTGTCATTGAGAGTGTGTCAGTGTGTCAGTGTGAGCGTGTTAGAGTGTGTCAGTGTGTGTGGGTTAGTGTGTGTCAGTGTGTGTGTGTGTTAGTGTGTGTCATTGAGAGTGTGTCAGTGTGTCAGTGTGTGTGTGTTAGTGTGTGTCATTGAGAGTGTGTCAGTGTGTCAGTGTGAGTGTGTTAGTGTGTCAGTGTGTTTGTGTTAGTGGGGATGTGCATCCTGCTGGTAGAGTAGTGACGGTCATCAAAATGATCTCCAGATGTTTATATAGCCGCAACCTGTGTGTGTGTGTGTGTGTGTGTGTGTGTGTGTGTCAGTGTGTGTGTGTTAGTGTGTTAGTGTGTGTGTGTTGTGTGTGTCAGTGTGTGTGTGTTGAGTGTGTCAGTGTGTGTGTGTTAGTGTGTGTGTGTGTGTGTGTGAGACTGACTGAATAAACACTAGTCTTTCTGGGGGTTTGTCCTTTCCCATTTCCTGCCCAGCTGGAATCATCCAGAGTGCGGGACAGTAAATGTCATCTCCCCCCCTCCTCTCCCAGGTGTCTCTCCCCTCCTCTAGTTCCTCTCCCAGTCTCCCAGTGTGTCAGTGTGTGTCAGTGTGAGTGTGTCCTTAGTCCTCTCCCCGTCCTCACCCCCAACCTCAGTGTCCTTTAGTGTCTCCTAGTGTGTCCACCCTCCTCACCACCATCCTCACCCCCTCCTCTCCACCATAGTGTGTCTCCACCCTGTCACCCTCACCCCCTCCTCTCCACCCTCCTCACCCCCATCCTCACCCCATCATCTGAGTGTGTCACCCCCCCACCCACCTCCTATGTGTCTTCCTCTCCCCAGTGTCACCCCCTGTCTCCATCTCCTCACCGCCTCCTGTCCTTTGTGTGTGTCAGTGTCCTCTCCAGTGTCCTCACCCCCTGTGTTACAGTGTGTCAGTGTCCATCTCCTCAGTGTGTCACACCCCTCCTCTCCATCTCCTCACCCCCTGTGTGTTAGAGTGTGTCCCTCTTCCTCTCCCCACTGCTCACCCCCTCCTCTCCATCTCCTCACCCCCTCCTGTTAGTGTCTCCATCTCCTCAGTGTCCTCACCCCCCTAGTCTCCCTCTTCCTTCCCCACTGCTCACCCCCTGTGTCTCCATCTCCTCACCCCCTGAGTCTCCATGTCCTCACCCCCTCCTCTCTCCCCTCCTCTGCTCCTCAGTGTCAACCTCACCCCCTCCTTTCCCGTGTCCTTCCAGTGTCCTCACCCCCATCCTGTAGGGAAGGGGGAGGGGGCTGAGGGGGAGTGTAGGGAAGGGGGAGGGGGCTGAGGGGGAATTGGGCATGAATAAAGGGATGGGGGAGGCAGTGTTGTGTCGTTGGGTGTGTTAGTGCTCCGGACCGCGTACCCTGTGTTTTGGGTTGGTCAGTATTTTCACGCCCTGTGTTTTGGGTTGGTCAGTATTTTCTCACCCTGTGTTTTGGGTTGGTCAGTATTTTCTCACCCTGTGTTTTGGGTTGGTCAGTATTTTCTCACCCTGTGTTTTGGGTTGGTCAGTATTATCTCGCCCTGTGTTTTGGGTTGGTCAGTATTTTCTCACCCTGTGTTTTGGGTTGGTCAGTATTATCTGCCCTGTGTTTTGGGTTGGTCAGTATTTTTCGCCCTGTGTTTTGGGTTGGTCAGTGTTTTACGCCCTGTGTTTTGGGTTGGTCAGTAGTTTTCAGTCGCCCTGTGTTTTGGGTTGGTCAGTATTTTCTCGCCCTGTGTTTTGGGTTGGTCAGTATTTTCTCGCCCTGTGTTTTGGGTTGGTCAGTATTTTCACGCCCTGTGTTTTGGGTTGGTCAGTATTTTCTCACCCTGTGTTTTGGGTTGGTGTATTTTCACGCCCTGTGTTTTGGGTTGGTCAGTATTTTCAGTGCCCTGTGTTTTGGGTTGTCAGTGTTTTTCACCCTGTGTTTTGGGTTGGTGTGTTTTACGCCCTGTGTTTTGGGTTGGTCAGTGTTTCAGTGCCCTGTGTTTTGGGTTGGTCATTGTATTTTCATGCCCTGTCAGTTTGGGTGTGGTTAGTATTTTCAGTGTGTTTGGGTTGGTCAGTATTTTCATCCCCTGTGTTTTGGGTCATCAAAATGATCTCCAGATGTTTTATAGCCGCAACCTGTGTTTTGGGTTGGTCAGTATTTTCTCGCCCTGTGTTTTGGGTTGGTGTATTTTCACGCCCTGTGTTTTGGGTTGGTGAGATTGACTGAATAAACACTAGTCTTTCTGGGGTTTATCCTTTCCCATTTCCTGCCCAGCAGTTTTGGGTTGGTCAGTATTTTCATGCCCTGTGTTTTGGGTTGGACAGTAAATTTTCTCCCCCTGTGTTTTGGGTTGGTCAGTCCCCTTTTCTCACCCTGTGTTTTGGGTTGGTCAGTATTTTCGCCCCTGTGTTTTGGGTTGGTCAGTATTTTCTCGCCCTGTGTTTTGGGTCACCCCCTATTTTCACCCCTGTGTTTCCACCCTTCACCACCATTTTCACGCCCTGTGTTTTGGGTTGGTCCACCCTCCTCATTTTCTCCCCCTGTGTTTTGGGTTCCTCACCCCCATTTTCACCCCTGTCATTTGGGTTGGTCCTCATTTTCTCACCCTGTCCCTTTTGGGTTCCCCAGTCCTCATCCGCCCTCTCCATTTCACCGCCTCCTCACCCCCTTTTCACCCCCTCCTGTTTTGGGTTGGTCAGTATTTTCTCGCCCTGTGTTTTGGGTTGGTCAGTATTTTCACGCCCTGTGTTTTGGGTTGGTCAGTATTTTCACGCCCTGTGTTTTGGGTTGGTCAGTATTTTCACGCCCTGTGTTTTGGGTTGGTCAGTATTTTCTCACCCTGTGTTTTGGGTTGGTCAGTATTTTCACGCCCTGTGTTTTGGGTTGGTCAGTATTTTCTCGCCCTGTGTTTTGGGTTGGTCAGTATTTTCGCGCCCTGTGTTTTGGGTATTGTATTTTGGTGCCAGATTAAAGTGCCCTTTTCCCTTTAGAACTATCTGCTCTCTGTGCCTGGTTCTTACCTCACACACCCAGTCAGCCGTGACAAGCAGCTTTTTTTTGCCACAGGAACTTTTACCAGAAAGACCAAAGTGTGACTTTGTCCTTGTGTTTCTCGTTTTGTTCACACGCCTTAAAGGGGCATTTTTTTGTCTCACCTAAGTGACTGAAATATTGGAGGTTACACTGTGCTTGATTGAGCATAGAACACCACAAACACGTTTAATTAATTAACACACTATTCCTCATATACTATCATTGTGCTCCTAGATGTATTTTTGTGCTCCTATATTTTTCATTTTGTGCTCCTTGTAAAATATGTCAGCGTAGAGCCCTGACTAGAATTATCTTCCTGACGCTTATTGTTTTTCTGCCTCTCTCTCTTCCTCTCACTTTATCCCTCTCTCTCTTCCTCCCTTGTTTCCTCTCTCTTCCTCCCTTGTTTCCTCTCTCCATTTGAGGCTGATTAAATGATCCCACAGAGTAAATTAGTGATGCGTTAATTTGAGCAGGAGAGAAAGCTTTAGTCTGGCTTCTGGTGCCTGCCTGGCTGGATGGTTGCCTGCTGATAATACAGAGGATATGCCCTCTGAAGCGAATACAAGAGCAGCTAATACCCCAACTGCGGCAGACAAACCAACCCTCTCTCTCTCACGCATGCAAGCACGTGCACACTGCATAGCTCTCCTACAAACAGATCTGAAATTAAACACTAAAGTAATGAAACCCCTCACTCCCCTCTTTCCATCACTCCTCTCCTCTCCCTCACTTCCCTCCTCTCCCATCCTCTCCCTCCATCCCCTCCTCTCCATCACTCCTCTCCTCTCTCTCACTCCCCTCCTCTCCCCTCACTCCTATCCCATCCCATCACTTCCCCCTCTTCTCTCTCTCTCTCTCTCTCTCTCTCTCTCTCTCTCTCTCTCTCTCTCTCTCTCTCTCTCTCTCTCTCTCTCTCTCTCTCTCTCTCTCTCTCTCTCTCTCTCTCCCTCATCCTCTCCTCTCTCTCCCTCTCTCTCTCCCTCATCCTCACTCCATCCCATCCCATCACTTCCCCCTCTTCTCTCTCCTCTCTCCTCTCCCCTCCTCTCCATCTCTCTCTCTCTCTCTCTCTCTCCCCCTCTCTCCCTCCCTCCTTTCAGCACTCCTCTCCTCATCCCTCACTCCCATTCTCTCCCCTCACTCCCATCCTCTCCCTACCTCTCCTCCTCTCCCTCATATCTCCCTCCCTCCTCCTCTCCCTTGTCCTCTAACAGAAATGTCAGAGGTTGGTCTCCAGCCGTCCTGCCAGACACACACCCTCCCCACCGTTCTGCACCACTGAACTCCTCTTCAGCTCTGCAGTGCCCCCCGCCATCCTTGCCTGGAACCCCCCTAAAGAGTGACAGAAAGAAGAGTAGAATGGGTACGTCTTCACCTCCCTTCCTCTGCTCATTTCCTTCCCCAATCTTCCATCCTTCTCTGTTCTGCACCACTTCACTAGGTACTGTGCTGTATCCCCTACTACCCCCTATTGCCCCTCCCCCTCCTTTATTCACCGCTCAGCTCAGAGACAGATGAGAGATTAGAAGAGGAGAGACCAGGGACCAGCCCAGAGATTAGAAGAGACACCAGGGACCAGCCCAGAGATTAGAAGAGGAGATACCAGGGACCAGAGACAGGTGAGCGACTAGAAGAGGAGAGAGGAGAGACCAGGGATCATCCCAGGGACAGGTGAAAGATTAGAAGAGGAGATACCAGGGACCAGAGACAGGTGAGCGACTAGGAGAGGAGAGAGGAGAGACCAGGGATCATCCCAGGGACAGATGAAAGATTAGAAGAGGAGAGACCAGCCCAGAGACAGGTGAGAGATTAGAAGAGGAGAGACCAGGGACCAGAGACAGATGAGAGATTAGAAGAGGAGAGACCAGCCCAGAGACAGGTGAGAGATTAGAAGAGGAGAGACCAGGGACCAGAGACAGATGAGAGATTAGAAGAGGAGAGACCAGGGACCAGAGACAGATGAGAGATTAGAAGAGGAGAGACCAGGGACCAGAGACAGGTGAGAGATTAGAAGAGGAGAGACCAGGGACCAGAGACAGATGAGAGATTAGAAGAGGAGAGACCAGCCCAGAGACAGGTGAGAGATTAGAAGAGGAGAGACCAGCCCAGAGACAGGTGAGAGATTAGAAGAGGAGAGACCAGGGACCAGAGACAGATGAGAGATTAGAAGAGGAGAGACCAGGGACCAGAGACAGATGAGAGATTAGAAGAGGAGAGACCAGGGACCAGAGACAGATGAGAGATTAGGAAGAGGAGACACCAGCCAGAGACAAAGAGAGAACAGGAAGAGGAGAGACCAGGGACCAGAGACAGATGAGAGACAGAAGAGGAGAGACCAGACCAGAGAAAGATTAGAACAGAGAGGGGAGACACCAGACCAGTGAAGATTAGAACAGGAGAGAGGAACACCAGACCAGAGAAACATTAGAACAGGAGAGAGAGACAGCCCAGACCAGAGAAAGACTAGAACAGGAGAGAACAGCCCAGAGACAGGTGAAAGACTAGAACAGGAGAGAGAGACACAGACCAGAGAAAGGTAGAACAGGAGAGGGGAGACACCAGACCAGAGAAAGGTGGAACAGAAGAGGAGAGAACAGCCAGACCAGAGAAAGATTAGAACAGGAGAGAACAGACCCAGAGACAGGTGAAAGACTAGAACAGGAGAGAGGAGCCCAGACCAGAGAAACATTAGAACAGGAGAGAGGAGACCCAGACCAGAGAAAGACTAGAACAGGAGAGAGAGAGACAGCCAAGAGAAAGGTGGAATTAGGAGAGAGGAGACACCAGACCAGAGAAAGGGGAGAATTATAAGAGGAGAGAACAGTGCAGAGATAGATGAGAACAGGAGAGAGGAGACAACAGACCAGAGAAAGGTGAGAATTAGGAGAGGGGAGAACAGACCAAGAAACATGAGAATTAGGAGAGGGAGAACAGACCAGAGAAAGGTGAGAGATTAGAAGAGGAGAGAACAACCCAGAGACAGGTGAGAGATTAGAAGAGGAGAGACCAGGGACCAGAGACAGGTGAGACATTAGAAGAGGAGAAAACAGCTCAGAGACAGGTGAGAGATTAGAAGAGGAGAGAACAGCCCAGAGACAGGTGAGAGATTAGAAGAGGAGAGAGCAGGGACCAGCCCAGAGATTAGAAGAGACACCAGGGACCAGCCCAGAGATTAGAAGAGGAGAGAGGAGGGACCAGAGACAGGTGAAAGACTAGAACAGGAGAGGAGGAGGGATCACCAGGGACAGTGAAAGATTAGAAGAGGAGACACCAGGGACCAGAGACAGGTGAGACTAGAAGAGGAGAGAGGAGACACCAGGGACCAGAGAAACACTAGAACAGGAGAGAGGAGAGAACAGCCCAGAGACAGGTGAGAGAATAGAAGAGGAGAGAACAGCTCAGAGATAGGTGAGAGATTACAAGAGGAGAGACCAGGGACCAGCCCAGAGATTAGAAGAGGAGATATCAGGGACCAGAGACAGGTGAGAGACTAGAAGAGGAGAGAGGAGAGACCAGGGATCAGCCCAGGGACAGGTGAAAGATTAGAAGAGGAGAGAACAGCCCAGAGACAGGTGAGAGATTAGAACAGGAGAGAGGAGACACCAGACCAGAGAAAGACTAGAACAGGAGAGAGGAGACACCAGACCAGAGAGACTAGAACAGGAGAGAGGAGACACCAGACCAGAGAAACATTAGAACAGGAGAGAGGAGACACCAGACCAGAGAAACACTAGAACAGGAGAGAGGAGACACCAGACCAGAGAAAGATTAGAACAGGAGAGAGGAGACACCAGACCAGAGAAAGATTAGAACAGGAGAGAGGAGACACCAGACCAGAGAAAGATTAGAACAGGAGAGAGGAGACACCAGACCAGAGAAAGATTAGAACAGGAGAGAGGAGACACCAGACCAGAGAAAGACTAGAACAGGAGAGAGGAGACACCAGACCAGAGAAAGATTAGAACAGGAGAGAGGAGACACCAGACCAGAGAAAGATTAGAACAGGAGAGAGGAGACACCAGACCAGAGAAACATTAGAACAGGAGAGAGGAGACACCAGACCAGAGAAACACTAGAACAGGAGAGAGGAGACACCAGACCAGAGAAAGATTAGAACAGGAGAGAGGAGACACCAGACCAGAGAAAGACTAGAACAGGAGAGAGGAGACACCAGACCAGAGAAAGATTAGAACAGGAGAGAGGAGACACCAGACCAGAGAAACATTAGAACAGGAGAGAGGAGACACCAGCCAGAGAAAGATTAGAACAGGAGAGAGGAGACACCAGACCAGAGAAACACTAGAACAGGAGAGAGGAGACACCAGACCAGAGAAACACTAGAACAGGAGAGAAGAGACACCAGACCAGAGAAACACTAGAACAGGAGAGAGGAGACACCAGACCAGAGAAAGATTAGAACAGGAGAGAGGAGACACCAGACCAGAGAAAGACTAGAACAGGAGAGAGGAGACACCAGACCAGAGAAACACTAGAACAGGAGAGAGGAGACACCAGACCAGAGAAAGATTAGAACAGGAGAGAGGAGACACCAGACCAGAGAAAGATTAGAACAGGAGAGAGGAGACACCAGACCAGAGAAACATTAGAACAGGAGAGAGGAGACACCAGACCAGAGAAAGATTAGAACAGGAGAGAGGAGACACCAGACCAGAGAAAGATTAGAACAGGAGAGAGGAGACACCAGACCAGAGAAAGACTAGAACAGGAGAGAGGAGACACCAGACCAGAGAAAGATTAGAACAGGAGAGAGGAGACACCAGACCAGAGAAACACTAGAACAGGAAAGGAGACACAGACCAGAGAACAGGAGAGAGGAGACACCAGACCAGAAAGATTAGAACAGAGAACCAGACCTAGAACAGGAGAGAGGAGACACCAGACCAGAGAAAGACTAGAACAGGAGAGAGGAGACACCAGACCAGAGAAACACTAGAACAGGAGAGAGGAGACACCAGACCAGAGAAAGTTTAGAACAGGAGAGAGGAGACACCAGACCAGAGAAAGATTAGAACAGGAGAGAGGAGACACCAGACCAGAGAAACATTAGAACAGGAGAGAGGAGACACCAGACCAGAGAAAGATTAGAACAGGAGAGAGGAGACACCAGACCAGAGAAAGATTAGAACAGGAGAGAGGAGACACCAGACCAGAGAAAGATTAGAACAGGAGAGAGGAGACACCAGACCAGAGAAACACTAGAACAGGAGAGAGGAGACACCAGACCAGAGAAACATTAGAACAGGAGAGAGGAGACACCAGACCAGAGAAAGATTAGAACAGGAGAGAGGAGACACCAGACCAGAGAAAGATTAGAACAGGAGAGAGGAGACACCAGACCAGAGAAACACTAGAACAGGAGAGGGGAGACACCAGACCAGAGAAACACTAGAACAGGAGAGAAGAGACACCAGACCAGAGAAAGATTAGAACAGGAGAGAGGAGACACCAGACCAGAGAAAGATTAGAACAGGAGAGAGGAGACACCAGACCAGAGAAACACTAGAACAGGAGAGAGGAGACACCAGACCAGAGAAAGATTAGAACAGGAGAGAGGAGACACCAGACCAGAGAAAGTTTAGAACAGGAGAGAGGAGACACCAGACCAGAGAAACATTAGAACAGGAGAGAGGAGACACCAGACCAGAGAAAGATTAGAACAGGAGAGAGGAGACACCAGACCAGAGAAAGATTAGAACAGGAGAGAGGAGACACCAGACCAGAGAAAGATTAGAACAGGAGAGAGGAGACACCAGACCAGAGAAAGATTAGAACAGGAGAGAGGAGACACCAGACCAGAGAAAGATTAGAACAGGAGAGAGGAGACACCAGACCAGAGAAACACTAGAACAGGAGAGAGGACACTGGCTGGTACGTCATTACTATCTCTCTGAAGACAAGCCCAAAACACTACTGTAGCTAAACCCATCACCCCTTCCTCTCCTCTCCTCTCCTCTCCTCTCCTCTCCTCTCCTCTCCTCTCCTCTCCTCTCCTCTCCTCTCCTCTCCTCTCCTCTCCTCTCCTCTCCTCTCCTCTCCTCTCCTCTCCTCTCCTCTCCTCTCCTCTCCTCTCCTCTCCTCAATCGTCACCACCCTCCTCTCAATAGAGTTGTTGTCTAAATACATTGGAATGTTTTAAACCTTGAAAACATGGAGGCATCACGCTACAGTAACACATGATTCTGGCTATTCCATAGTCTCCCTACACTTGCATACCTCAGGGAGGTTGGCATACCCATCCCATACCAGGAATGGTAAACATTTCTCTCTCTCATTGTCATTGTCGTTGTCTCTATCTCTCAGTGGAAAGCCTGACTGACCTTCCTCTCCCTGACACACATCTGTTTGAAGTTTCTAGAAAGCTAGCATGTCAGTCAGATGTGTCTTTCTTTCCAGTAAGCTACACCCCTCTTCTTTCAATGTCTTCTGTCCTGTTCCTGACTCTCTCTAATTACTTCCTTCTAAAGGATCTTTTGTAGTGCTGCCGGATAGTTTGTCAGCTAACACCACACTCTCTCTACCTGCTCACTCAGCTCGCAGTGTGTGTGTGTGTGTGTGTGTGTGTGTGTGTGTGTGTGTGTGTGTGTGTGTGTGTGTGTGTGTGTGTGTGTGTGTGTGTGTGTGTGTGTGTGTGTGTGTGTGTGTGTGTGTGTGTGTGTGTGTGTGTGTGTGTTTGTGTGTGTGTGTGTGTGTGTGTGTGTGTGTGTTTGTGTGTGTGTGTTTGTGTGTGTTTGTGTGTGTGTGTGTGTTTGTGTGTGTGTGTGTTTGTGTGTGTGTGTGTGTGTGTGTTTGTGTGTGTGTGTGTGTGTATCTGTATGTGTGTATTTGTCTTTGTGTGTGAGTGTGTGTGTGTGTGTATTTGTCTTTGTGTGAGTGTCTCAGTGAGCCGTGACAGGCACTCACATGGGAAACTATGTGTCAATCAAATGAAAGAGGCAGGTGCGCAGTCCCAACTCTTTCCGTAACCCATGACAAATCACCACAGCTAATTAGCCATGATGCTAATGACTCTGCTCTTCAGTGCAGATAGGGCTAACACTAATTAGCCCTAATGCTAGTAATTCACAGCTGATAGTGTTATTAGTCATTATTCAAGCCCAACAGGCCACATTAAACTGTGCTTAACTTAATAGCTACAAAACCACTCCCAGCTGTAACTATGAGAAATGCGCGCACACACACACACACACACACACACACACACACACACACACACACACACACACACACACACACACACACACACACACACACACACACACACACACACACACACACACACACACACACACACACACACACACACACACACACACGCGCGCGCGCGCACGTTCCTCTTCAACCCTCCGTCCATCCTCTCCTCTCCTGTCATCTCCTTTCCTCCCTTATCCTCTTCCTCCTTCTCCTCTTCCTCCTCCCCTTCTCCTCTTTTCCTCTTCCTCCTCCTACTCTCATTTTTTTCCTCCTCCTCCTCCTCCCCTCCTCCTCCTCCTCCTCCTCCTCCTCCTCCTCCTCCTCCTCCTCCTCCTCTCCTTTCGTCCTCCTCTCCTTTCTTCCTCATCTCCTCCTCTCTTTTCTTCCTTCTCTCCTCCTCTCCTCCTCCTCTCCTCTCCTCTTTCTACTCTCCTTTCCTTTTCCTCCTCTCCTTTCCTCCTCCTCCTCTCCTCTTCCTACTCTCCTTTCTTCCTCCTCTCCTCCTCTCTTTTCTTCCTTCTCTCCTCCTCTCCTCCTCCTCTCCTCTCCTCTTTCTACTCTCCTTTCCTTTCCTCCTCTCCTTTCTTCCTCCTCTACTCTCCTCCTCTCCTTTCTTCCCCCTCTCTTCCTCCTCCTCCTCATCTCCTCCTCCTCTCCTTTCTTCCTCTCCTCCTTCTCTCCTGTCTCTTGTTGTGAGACAGATTAAACCTGATTAAAGAAGCTGAATTAAAAATACCTTCTGAAGTGGAGCATCAATGCGCAACACATTCACCACAGATCACATTCAACACAGATCTCTATCCATCTTGACTGTGTGTGTGTGTGTGTGTGTGTGTGTGTGTGTGTGTGTGTGTGTGTGTGTGTGTGTGTGTGTGTGTGTGTGTGTGTGTGTGTGTGTGTGTGTGTGTGTGTGTGTGTGTGTGTGTGTGTGTGCGTGCGTGCGTGTGTATCCCTTGTCACGAGTCACAGAACTTGCCTGCGGCCGCTTCCAAGAACAGCTGCTCACTCAATTTTTTTCCTCCCATTCTTATCCTTTCTCTCAATTCAATTCAAAGGGATTTATTGGGAAAAATTATGTTTACATTGCCAAAGAAAGTGAAATAGATTATTTCACTTTGAATTATTATCTATCAAAAATTAACAGTAAACATTACACTCACAAGTTTCAAAGGAAGTGACACATTTCAAATGTGATATTATGGCTATGTTCCCCTGTATAATGATGTGCAAATAGTTAAAGTACAAATGGGAATATAAACTAACATAAATATGGATTGTATTTACAATGGTGTTGGTTCTTCACTGATTGACCTTTTCTTGTGGCTACAGGTCACGAATCTTGCTGCTGTGGAGGGACACTGGTATTTCACCCAATAGATATCAAATCAAATCAAATTTGATTGGTCACATACACATGGGTTAGAAGATGATAATGTGAGTGTAGCGAAATGCTTGTGATTCTAGTTCCTACTGTGCAGTAATAACTAACAAGTAATCTAACCTAACAATTTCACAAAAACTACCTACTACAACTACATGTGTAAAGGGATGAAGAATATGTGTATAAAAATATATGAATGAGTGATGACCGAATGGCATAGGCAAGATGCAGTAGATGGTATCGAGTACAGTATATACCTATGAGATGAGTAATGGGTAAGGGTAGGGTACGTAAACATTATATTAGGTAGCATTGTTTAAAGTGACTAGTGACACATTTATTACATCCAATTTTGAATTATTAAAGTGGATAGAGTTGAGTCAGTATGTTGGTAGCAGCCACTCAATGTTAGTGATGGCTGTTTAACAGTCTGATGGCCTTGAGACAGAAGCTGTTTTTCAGTCCATCGGTCCAAGCTTTAATGCACCTGTACTGACCTCGCCTTCTGGATGATAGCAGGGTGAACAGGACGTGGCTCGGGTGGTTGTTGTCCTTGATGATCTTTATGGCCTTCCTGTGACATCGGGTGGTGTAGGTGTCCTGGAGGGCAGGTAGTTTGCCCCCGGTGATGTGTTGTGCAGACCTCACTACCCTCTGGAGAGCCTTACGGTTGAGGGCGGAGCAGTTGCCTTACACATTGTTGATACAGCCCGACAGGATGCTCTCGATTGAGCATCTGTAAAATTTTGTGAGTATTTTTGATAACAAGAAAAATTTCTTCAGCCTCCTGAGGTTGAAGAGGCGCTGTTGCGCCTTCTTCACCACGCTGTCTGTGTGGGTGGACCAATTCAGCTTGTCCGTGATGTGTACGCCGAGGATCTTAAAACTTACTACCCCATCCACTACAGTCCCATCAATGTGGATAGGGGGGTGTTCCCTCTGCTGAATCCTGAAGTCCACGATCATCTACTTAGTTTTGTTGACGTTGAGTGTGAGGTTATTTTCCTGACACCACACTCCGAGGGCCCTCACCTCCTCCCTGTAGGCCGTCTCGTCGTTGTTGGTAATCAAGCCTACCACTGTAGTGTTGTCTGCAAACTTGATGATTGAGTTGGAGTCGTGAATGGCCACACAGACATGGGTGAACAGGGAGTACAGGAGAGGGCTGAGAACACACCCTTGTGGGGCCCCAGTGTTAAGGATCAGCGGGGTGGAGATGTTGTTTCCTACCCTCACCACCTGGGGGCGGCCCGTCAGAAAGCCCAGGACCCAGTTGCACAGGGAGGAGTCGAGACCCAGGGTCTCGAGCTTGATGATGAGTTTGGAGGGTACTATGGTGTTAAATGCTGAGCTGTAGTCGATGAACAGCATTCTTACATAGGTATTCCTCTTGTCCAGGTGGGTTAGGGCAGTGTGCAGTGTGATTGCGATTGCTTCGTCTGTGGACCTATTGGGGCGGTAAGCAAATTGGAGTTGGTCTAGGGTGTCTGGTAGGGTGGAGGTGATATGATCCTTGACTCTCAAAGCACTTCATGATGACAGAAGTGAGTGCTACGGGGCAATAGTAATTTAGCTCAGTTACCTTAGCTTTCTTGGGAACAGGAACAATGGTGGCCATATTGAAGCATGTGAGAACAGCAGACTGGGATAGGGATTGATTGAATATGTCCGTAAACACACCAGCCAGCTGGTCTGCGCATGCTCTGAGGACGCGGCTAGGGATGCCGTCTGGGCTGGCAGCCTTGCGAGGGTTAACACGTTTAAATGTTTTACTCACATTGGCTGCGTTGAAGGAGAGCCCGCAGGTTTTGGTAGCAGGCCATGTCAGTGGTACTGTATTGTCCTAAAAGCGAGCAAAGACGTTGTTTAGTTTGTCTGGGAGCAAGACATCGGTGTCCGTGACGGGGCTGGTTTTATTTTTGTAATCCGCGATTGACTGTAGACCCTGTCACTCTACTTGGGAGTTTATCAAAATTGGATTGGTTGTGGAATTCTTTGTGGATCTGTGTAATTTGAGGGAAATATGTGACTCTAATATGGTCATGCATTTGGCAGGATGTTAGGAAGTGGAGCTCAGTTTCCACCTCATTTTGTGGGCAGTTTGAACATAGCCTGCCAGATATTCTGCCACTGTGTCTTTGTTTAGGACCAAATAACATTCCAGTTCGCTCAGTTTTTTTTGTTGCGCTCTTTCCAATGTGTCAAGTAATTCTCTTTTTGTTTTCTCGTGATTTGGTTGGGTCTAATTGTGCTGCTGTCCTGGGGCTCTGTGAGGTGTGTTTGTGAACAGAGCCCCAAGACCAGCTTGCTTCGGGGATTCTTCTCCAGGTTCATCTCTTTGTAGGTTATGACTTTGTTATGGAAGGTTTGGGAATCACTTCCTTTTATGTGGTTGTATAATTTAACGTCTCTTTTCTGGATTTTGATAATTAGTGGGTATCGGCCTAATATTGCTCTGCATACCATTATTTGGGGTTTTACGTTGTACACAGAGGATATTTTTGCAGAATTCTGCATGCAGAGTCTCTATATGATGTTTGTCCCATTTTGTGAATTCTTGATTGGTGAGCGGACCCCAGACCTCACAACCATAAAGGGCAATAGGTTCTATGACTGATTCAAGTATTTTTAGCCAGATCCTAATTGGTATGTTGACGTGCTGTTCCTTCTTTTTCCGCAGTGTATTTCTGTATTGTTTTAGTGATTCACCCTAGTGAAGTTGTAGCCTCAGGTATTCTGGGTCTCTATGTTTTTGGTTGGATAAGTTTCTCAATTTCTTTCTTAGGTCTATGCATTCTTCAACAAACCATTGGTCATTGTTGTTCATTTCTTTGGTTGTCTGCTTAACATTTTTTGGATTTGATAGGGAAACTGGAAGGTCAAATTGTCACACACTTATCGAGAGAACATCCCTGGTCATATGTACTGCATTTGATCTTGCAGACTCACGAAACACAAATGCTTTGTTTGTGTAAATTATGTCTGAGTGTTGGAGTAGCCCCTGGCTATCCACCAATAAAAATAAGAAAATACAATGGGGCCGTCTGGTTTAATATAAGACATTTAAAATGAATTATACTTTTAATTTTGATACTTAAGTACATTTGAACAATTCCATTTACTTTCTGTTTCAAATATTTTTATTAAACACACACAAGAATGGTGTACAGGTATACATGACAGGTATACAATTCTTATCTAAACATAAAAGAGCATACAGGAACAACAAGACCCAGAGTTCTGGGTGCAGAACAAATAATACAGAACACGACATTTACTTTCAATACTTAAGTATTTTTAAAAGCAAATACTTTTAGTATTTTAATGGGTGGCCTTTTTCTTGAGTTATTTTATATTAAAGTATCTTCACATTTACTCAAGTATGACAATTGAGTACTTTTTCCACCATTGCATGTAGCTGGGGGTTGCAGCATTTATTTCACATGACCCATCAATTTAGACAGGTTTGTCTGGGTAAGCGTCATCTATTATTGAAAACATATTTTTATCTGTACACTTGATATCTGGAATTGTTCCTTATTGTAGGCTACTACCACTATTAGTCTTAATCTTTACTACACTACTCACTGTTTAGCACATGACCTCTCATTTGAATCCTTAAAGAGATGGGTGGGGCTGGTTTAAGAGGGTGTGAACAATGCTGAATGGGTGTTGACAAAGGAGAGCTCTCCAGTAGGTACCAAAACATTCAAAGGCCCTTTTCTCAAAAGTGAGTTTACAAGTTAATCAACTTTCAAAGCAGAATTACTATCCCATTGTTCCTCAAAAATGCATTGTATGATATACTATTTTGTAGCTCTGTGTCTCTACTATAACCAATGTAAAAAAAAAAACATTTCAAATGTTGCTAAATAAGATTGATTTGAGCCGGTCAGTCAAATATACTGTTTTGGCTTTCTACTGCCAAGTTTACACCTTCACTATAAAAAAAAATGTTGTGTCCACGATTTTGTCTAATAGAGATTGAATTTGTTTTTGCCTAATTGTGTTTTGGTATGTTTCTACACTACTTTCCTTCCATCTATAGTATTTGTTAATATTGTTCAGTTCCTTTGGCTTTGATGCTGATTTTGCTGTGTTCTGATAGAGGTGTCAGTGGGCTGACTGTCAACGATCTGAGAGACTCTGGGTTGAGGTCAGTGATAAAGTAATCTACACTACTACTACCAAGGGATGGGCTGTAGGTCTACCTTCCATAGGAGTCTCCTCAAAGCCTACCATTGACTATGTACACACCTAGCATCTGACAGAGCTGCAGGAGTTGTGACCCTATGTTGTCATAGTTGTGTCTAGGGGGGCATATGGGGGAGGGAATGCTGTCACCTCCAGGTAGGTGTTTGTCCCCCTGTGTGCTGAGGGTGTCAGGTTCTTGTCCAGTTCTGGCATTTAGGTCGCCATAGACTAGTACATGTACCTGGGCCTGGAAATTGTTGATCTCCTCTTCTAGGATGGAGAAGCTGTCATCGTTAAAGTACAGGGATTTTTTGGAGGGGATATAGGTAGCACACGTTAGGAAACGTTTCTCTTTTGAGATCATTTCCTTATTTATTTCTAGACAGATTTCAAATGTTCCTGTTTTGACTAATTTCATAGCATTGGTTAGGTCTGTTCTATATCAACTTAACATACCCCTTGAGTCTCTCCCCTGTGGCCAGGTTTTTTTGGGGGGTGGTGGTCTCAGCTGGTTGGGGTAGGGCTGGTGATTCTGTGGTCTGGGTGTAGGTCCTCTTGGTGTGGGTTCTCTCGGGGTCTTTCTCCATCCCCATCTTTCTGTCTGTCTTTTGCTTTCTTGATTCCCTCCCATCAATCTCCATACTTGTCTTACCACCCCCCACCCCACACATACATACTGTACTGTATACAAAAACAACATACACACCCATTCAAATCAAATCAAATCAAATGTATTTATATAGCCCTTCGTACATCAGCTGATATCTCAAAGTGCTGTACAGAAACCCAGCCTAAAACCCAAACAGCAAGCAATGCAGGTGTAGAAGCACGGTGGCTAGGAAAAACTCCCTAGAAAGGACAAAACCTAGGAAGAAACCTAGAGAGGAACCAGGCTATGTGGGGTGGCCAGTCCATTCCCCAAGGTTAGTACCAGTGCAGTACCGTACCCCTGTCAATGTCCCTCCCCTCCCTTCCTATCACCTCCTCTACACCATTTTTCAATTACAGAGTGCATGGGATGGGAAATAGACAATACAGATGCCTATTTCAGTTTACTGAATAGCAGCCTATTTAATACTAGATGAGGGAAAGGGAATTTGCAGAGATGGTAGACGTTAAAGAAACCTGCTCAGCTCTCTCTCATCTCTCTCTTGTCTCTAGATATTATAGAAACATGCTCATCTTGCTATATGTTTAATGAGCCTGTTTTTAGACCTGCCGTATGTGAAGGTTTTAATGCTTTTTTCTGTTAGCAGCATTTTCTCACCTTAAAACCACACCTCCTCTCTTACGTATCTCTCCTTCTCTCTCGCTCTATCGCTCCATCTTTCCCTCTCTGTGAAATGCATCATGACAGTAGGATTTATTAAATGCATTAGGGTTAGGGTTGATACATTGGTGAGGGCCAAATATTCTTGTAACCAGAACCCTTCCATTTCTTACATTATAACAACTCTTTGATACTTACTTCTCCTTTCACTTCTTCAGTGTATCCATGGATGCTGAAGGAAACTGGGCTTCCACAAAACATTTACCAAGATAAAAAAAATTCATATACAGTACCAGTCAAAAGTTTGGACACACCTACTCATTCAAGGTTTAATAAAAAATAACAATAATAATATTTTCTACATTGTAGAATAATAGTGAAGACATCAAAACTATGAATTAACACATATAGAATAATGTAGTAACCAAAAAAGTGTTAAAAACAGATTAGATACTTCAAAGTAGCCACCCTTTGCATTGATGTCAGCTTTGCACACTCTTGGCATTCTCTGCAACCAGCTTCACCTGGAATGCTTTCCCAACAGTCTTGAAGGACTTCCCACATATGCTGAGCACTTGTTGGCTGCTTTTCCTTCACTGTGTGATGAAATAATTGCCATGTTTAAAGATAATGATTAAATAGTTCCACTCTGAAACCATATAATTGTATGAAATGTATTAGAATCATAAAACTATAATCTGATGTGTGTAGATTTAGTCAGAATTAGAACAAGGACCTTTTGTTCCATTTTAGTATGTAAGCAGGGTGCAAGTGGGAAACAAATGATAAGAGGAGCTATCGACAGAGAAGCTGGACTACTGTGTTCCTTACAGGACATTCTGTCTCCACCCGTGGAGGGGAGAAACTGTTAGGCAGAAAATTATGAAACATGTTGCAGATTAAACAATGTATCTGTGTGGTGGAAAAACACAGACTGTCTGAGCACGGCGTAGCTTAAAATTTGAACTTGTTTGTTTATGTTATAAAGACTGGGTTTGCATTTTTTATGTTAGAACGTTCTCGTGACTAAACATTTTGATTTTTGTAAGCTGGGACTCTATCATTCAACCAGAGTCTTACAAACTCTGGGTTGCAGACTGAGTAGATTAATTGAAGTTTATGAACATTGATAACAAAATTCTCATAACACTCTGCGGCTCAACTCATCCAAAACCATCTCAATTGGGTTGAGGTCAGGTGATTGTGGAGGCCAGGTCATCTTATGCAGCACTCCATCACCCTCTTTCTTGGTAAAATAGCCCTTACACAGCCTGGAGGTGTGTTGGTTCATTGTCTTGTTGAAAAACAAATGATAGTCCCACTAAGAAGTGCAAACCAGATGAGATGGCGTATCGCTGCAGAATGCTGTGGTAACCATGCTGGTTAAGTGTGCCTTGAATTCTAAATAAAACACTGACAGTGTCACAGTAAAGCAACCACACACCATTACACCTCATCCTCCATGCTTCATGGTGGTAACCACACATGCGGAGATCATCCGTTTATCTACTCTGCATCTCACAAAGACATGGCGGTTGGAACCAAAAATCTCTAATTGGGACTCATCAGACCAAAGAACAGATTTCCACCGGTCTAAAGTCCATTGCTCGTGTTTCTTGGCCCAAGCAAGTCTCTTCTTCTGATTGGTGTCCTTTAGTAGTGGTTTCTTGCAGAAATTTGGATTCACACAGTCTCCTTGTAACAGTGTAAGTTGAACTCTGTGAAGCATTTATTTGGGCTGCAATATCTGAGGCTGGTAACTGTAATGAGCATATATTTTGCAGCAGAGGTAACTCTGTGTCATCCTTTCCTGTGGTGGTCATCACGAGAGCCAGTTTCATTGTAGCGCTTGATGGTTTTTGTGACTGCACTTGAAGAAACTTTCAAAGTTCTTCAAATTTTCCGGATTAATTGACCTTCATGGCTTAAAATAATGACGGACTGTCATTTCGCTTTGCTTATTTTAGCTGTTCTTGCCATAATATGGACTTAGTCTTTCACCATATAGGGCTATCTTCTGTATACCACCCCTACCTTCAAGTAACACACACATCTCAACATCAACTGGTCCATAGGGCAGAGCACAATTGGTCCAGTGTCGTCCGGGTTAAGGTTTGGCCGGGGTAGGCGGTCATTGTAAATAAGAATGTGTTTTTCTTTCTAGTCAAATAAAGGTTAAATAAAAAATATAAAAAATGAAAAAAAAAAACCTTGTCACAACACAACTGTTTGGCTCAAACAGTTTAAGGAAATAAAGGCACACATGTTAATTGAAATGCATTCCAGGTTACTACCCAATGAAGCTGGTTGAGAGAATGCCAAGAGTGTGCAAAGCTGTCAATGAAAATGGTGGCTACTTTGAAGAATTTCAAATATAAAATATATGTTGATATGTTTAACACTTTTTTGGTTACTACATGATTCCATATGTATTATTTGATAGTTTTGATGTATTGACTTTTATTTACAATATAGAACATATAACAAATGAAGAAAACCCTTTGAATGACTAGGTGTGTCCAAACTGTTGACTGGTGCTGTATATATATTTATCTTCCGTCTCTCTGTGTTTCATAATGTTCATTCAAGAGGCTGAATGTATCTCCCAGGATAAAGCATCATAGTGAGTGAAACAGCTCCTCTGTCTCTCGACATGTCTGTCTGGTCCAAACCAGCAGAACATTGTTGCTGCCTGTAGCAGTGGAGACAAGGACAGGCATCTGGCCTTCCTTGACAACAACAAACAATCTAAATCAGTGTTGCGCTCAACTGCGTGAGTATAACTGAATGGTCCCGGCACACACATAAAAAAAAGTGTCAACGGAAGCCAGCTTGGATTTGGCGTCACTCCTATAAAATCTAATTTTGGGCTTACGTCATTGACAGAAAATCTTGAATTGTTGGATCTTGTGTTGTTGTCCTCCGGTGGATAGGTAGCAAACTAGCTAAAATGGTCCCTTTCCTAAACTAGCCATGGCTGGAGATAGGGATTTGGACTTGTTTTACTTAATTCACAGTACAGGCCAATGATCCAACCATTAATTCATACATTGTTGTGCCTGTAATGTTGTGTGTGTAGGTGGCAGGGATGTCAGGCGCAGGAGAATCAAACTTGGTATAAATGGAGTTGTTTAATAGACTTAATAGACAGAGGGTTAAATACACAACATGGGTACAAGAACCCATCACTCACCAATACATAATACACAAACATACAAACAAACAATCTGACCAGGACATGATGGGAAACAGAGGGTTAAATGGATCAAGGATGGCTAGAAGACCGGTGACATCGACCACCGAGCATCGCCCGAACAAGGAGAGGGATGACTTTGGCAGAAGTCCCCCTGTGGCTTGAGCCACGCGTCGACACCTCGGCCTCGGGCACGACCCGGAGGACGAGGCGCAGGGCGATCCGGATGGAGACGGTGGAACTCTTGCAGCAGGGAAGGATCTAACACATCCTCCACCGGAACCCAGCATCTCTCCTCCGGACCGTGTCTCTGTGCATCTCTGTGCAGAAGTGTGTGGGGGTTGTTTAAAGTGTCTGCCCGTCATGGCTACTGACCACCAAGCCTGTAAGAGTGAAGAGAAAGACTACAGAGAGAAAGAGGGAAGGTGGGAGTGGGAGGGAGGGAGAGGCACCTGCCTGGGAGTGATTGAGTGTTTGATCTTCCTCATCTCCTTCCGTTCCATCCCCTTCCTCCCATTTCACTCCGCTAACCAATCAGGATGAGTCTCTGTAATGACAGCTGAACAAACATCAAACATAGGCCAGCTGTAAGAACAGATGAGTGTGGAAAGAGGAGAAAAGAGGAAAGATGGAAAAGTGAGGAGAGGAGAGGCAGAGACGGAGGAAAGGAAAGGACGAGGGGAGAGAGGAGACGAGGATGTAAAGAGAGTAAAGTGGAACTATTCATATTTTATGTGGAGGTGCTAAAAGATGTGGTTCTGGACAGCACCCATCGATCAAACTTTAATGATGAGCTCTGATCCTGCATCTCACAGGCCTCAGCCGAGAAAAGCACCAGGTTACCAGTGTGTATGTGTGTGTGTGTTTGTGCCCCAATTCAGTGTGTGTGTGTGTGTGTGTGTGTGTGTGTGTGTGTGTGTGTGTGTGTGTGTGTGTGTGTGTGTGTGTGTGTGTGTGTGTGTGTGTCGGTCTGTCATCCCTTCTCCCTCACTTCAGATAGATCTGTTGACAACACAGTGGTTAGAATATTCATTGCTGTTTCTCTACCTTTGAGGTTCCATTTATCCTGCTATGGCCGGTGTTTGTGTGAGTGTTGTGTGACCTGTCTGTGTATCTACCAACAATGTGAGTATACAGGGTCCAGAGAGGGTTCAGGCAAGTGGCTGTTCTGAGTGGCAGAGACAGAGAGAGAGGAAGGGATTGGGTGGACTGGGGTAGAGAGAGAGGAGGAATGAGGTGGACTGCGGTAGAGAGAGAGGAGGAATGAGGTGGACTGCGGTAGAGAGGAGGAATGGGGTGGACTGGGGTAGAGAGAGAGGAGGAATGAGGTGGACCGGGGTAGAGAGAGAGGAGGAATGAGGTGGACTGGGGTAGAGAGAGAGGAGGAATGAGGTGGACTGGGGTAGAGAGAGAGGAGGAATCGGGTGGACTGGGGTAGAGAGAGAGGAGGAATCGGGTGGACTGGGGTAGAGAGAGAGGGAGCAGGATGGAGGTGGACTGGGGTAGAGAGAGAGGAGGAATGAGGTGGACTAGGGTAGAGAGAGAGGAGGAATGAGGTGGACCGGGGTAGAGAGAGAGGAGAGAGAGGGAGTGGGAATGCGATGGACTGGGGTAGAGAGAGAGGAGGAATGAGGTGGACTGGGGTAGAGAGAGAGGAGGAATCGGGTGGACTGGGATAGAGAGAGAGGAGAGAGAGTGAGCAGGATGGAGGTGGACTGGGGTAGAGAGAGAGGAGGAATGAGGTGGACTGGGGTAGAGAGAGAGGAGGAATGAGGTGGACTGGGGTAGAGAGAGAGGAGGAATGAGGTGGACTGGGGTAGAGAGAGGAGGAATGAGGTGGACTGCGGTAGAGAGAGAGGAGGAATGAGGTGGACCGGGGTAGAGAGAGAGGAGAGAGAGGGAGTGGGAATGCGATGGACTGGGGTAGAGAGAGAGGAGGAATGAGGTGGACTGGGGTAGAGAGAGGAGGAATGAGGTGGACTGCGGTAGAGAGAGAGGAGGAATGAGGTGGACCGGGGTAGAGAGAGAGGAGAGAGAGGGAGTGGGAATGCGATGGACTGGGGTAGAGAGAGAGGAGGAATGAGGTGGACTGGGGTAGAGAGAGAGGAGGAATCAGGTGGACTGGGATAGAGAGAGAGGAGAGAGAGGGAGCAGGATGGAGGTGGACTGGGGTAGAGAGAGAGGAGGAATGAGGTGGACTGGGGTAGAGAGAGAGGAGGAATGAGGTGGACTGGGGTAGAGAGAGAGGAGGAATGAGGTGGACTGGGGTAGAGAGAGAGGAGGAATCGGGTGGACTGGGGTAGAGAGAGGAGGAATGAGGTGGACTGGGGTAGAGAGAGAGGAGGAATGAGGTGGACTGGGGTAGAGAGAGAGGAGGAATCGGGTGGACTGGGGTAGAGAGAGGAGGAATGAGGTGGACTGGGGTAGAGAGAGAGGAGGAATGGGGTGGACTGGGGTAGAGAGAGAGGAGGAATGGGGTGGACTGGGGTAGAGAGAGAGGAGAGAGAGGGACCGGGAATGAGGTGGACTGGGGTAGAGAGAGAGGAGGAATGGGGTGGACTGGGGTAGAGAGAGAGGAGGAATGGGGTGGACTGGGGTAGAGAGAGAGGAGGAATGGGGTGGACTGGGGTAGAGAGAGAGGAGAGAGAGGGACCGGGAATGAGGTGGACTGGGGTAGAGAGAGAGGAGGAATATGGTGGACTGGGGTAGAGAGAGAGGAGGAATATGAAGGACTGGGGTCGAGAGAGAGGAGGAATCGGGTGGACTGAGGTAGAGAGAGAGGAGGAATATGGTGGACTGAGGTAGAGAGAGAGGAGGAATATGGTGGACTGGGGTCGAGAGAGAGGAGGAATCGGGTGGACTGAGGTAGAGAGAGAGGAGGAATATGGTGGACTGGGGTAGAGAGAGAGGAGAGAGAGGGAGCGGGAATGAGGTGGATTGGGGTAGAGAGAGAGGAGGAATGAGGTGGACTGGGGTAGAGAGAGAGGAGGAATGAGGTGGACTGGGGTAGAGAGAGAGGAGGATTGAGGTGGACTGGGGTAGAGAGAGAGGAGGAATGAGGTGGACTAGGGTAGAGAGAGAGGAGGAATGAGGTGGACTGGGGTAGAGAGAGAGGAGGAATGAGGTGGACTGGGGTAGAGAGAGAGGAGGATTGAGGTGGACTGGGGTAGAGAGAGAGGAGGAATGAGGTGGACTAGGGTAGAGAGAGAGGAGGAATGAGGTGGACTGGGGTAGAGAGAGAGGAGGATTGAGGTGGACTGGGGTAGAGAGAGAGGAGGAATGAGGTGGACTGGGGTAGAGAGAGAGGAGGAATGAGGTGGACTGGGGTAGAGAGAGAGGAGGAATGAGGTGGACTGGGGTAGAGAGAGAAGAGGAATGAGGTGGACTGGGGTAGAGAGAGAAGAGGAATGAGGTGGACTGGGGTAGAGAGAGAGGAGGAATGAGGTGGACTAGGGTAGAGAGAGAGGAGGAATGAGGTGGACTGGGGTAGAGAGAGAGGAGTAATGAGGTGGACTGGGGTAGAGAGAGAAGAGGAATGAGGTGGACTGGGGTAGAGAGAGAAGAGGAATGAGGTGGACTAGGGTAGAGAGAGAGGAGGAATGAGGTGGACTGGGGTAGAGAGAGAGGAGGAATGAGGTGGACTAGGGTAGAGAGAGAGGAGGAATGAGGTGGACTGGGGTAGAGAGAGAGGAGTAATGAGGTGGACTGGGGTAGAGAGAGAGGAGTAATGAGGTGGACTGGGGTAGAGAGAGAGGAGTAATGAGGTGGACTGGGGTAGAGAGAGAAGAGGAATGAGGTGGACTGGGGTAGAGAGAGTGTGAGAGAGAGAGAGAGTTGCATTTGTTAGTGTACTAAAGACAGAATGACATATGAGTCATGACAACAGGCATATGTCAGCTTCCTATAAACCTCAACCAACCATACGTCAGGTGAGGAAAGAGACTGAGAGAATTAGGGAGGAAAAGAGACTGAGAGAATTAGGGTAAAACAGAAATAAAGAGAAGTCTAAATTAAATGTTACTGGTTTGGAACAGAGAGAACAAGAGTAAGTTGAAACTGCTGGAACAGGCAAATGAGAGTTGGTTTGATCAGCTTTGATGCATCTACAGTGTATCAAATGTCTAGTGGATGTCTGGTTTGCCTCTCCAACCCATGTAGTTGGAGCCCAGAGTTGTTTCTGGTCAGGTCACATCATCATGAAAAACTCCTGGGCTTACTAGTGGTATACAGATGTAGGATCATAATTTGAGCCAGTTTGTTCCAGCAGGATTTTTTTTTGCCGCAACAGGATATGTGAATTATTATCTGGATTATAATTAAATAACATTTTTGCAGGGGTGTAACAGCTTTCTTGTGGAGAAGGAGAGTTGGACCAAAATTCAGCGTGATGATGATTCATGATATATTAATGAAGGAAAAACTATACATGAAGAAACTACAAAATAATGAAATGTGAAAACCGAAACAGCCCCATCTGGTGCAAACACAAAGACAGGAACAATCACCCACCAAACAGCCCCATCTGGTGCAAACACAAAGACAGGAACAATCACCCACCAAACAGCCCTATCTGGTGCAAACACAAAGACAGGAACAATCACCCACCAAACAGCCCCATCTGGTGCAAACACAAAGACAGGAACAATCACCCACCAAAACAGCCCCATCTGGTGCAAACACAAAGACAGGAACAATCACCCACAAAACAGCCCCATCTGGTGCAAACACAAAGACAGGAACAATCACCCACAAAACACTCAAAGAATATGGCTGCCTAAATATGGTTCCAAATCAGAGACAACGATACACACCTGCCTCTGATTGAGAACCACTCCAGACAGCCATAGACTTTGCTAGATAACCCCACTAAGCCACACACCCAACACCCCACAAACCTCCAAGACAAAACACACCACAATAAACCCATGTCACACCCTGGCCTAACCACATAAATGAAGACAAACACAATATATTACGACCAGGGCGTGACAAGGGGTTGACGCATTTTTCATTAAGACAAATTAAGTCTGAAATTTCAAAGAGGAAATGACAATCTTTAGATGGCATTTTAAACCAAAAATATAGTAAAGTTTGCAGCATCAACAGAGCGATCACATTAATATCCTACACGTGTAAGTGCTAGACAGGCAGTATATTTAGGCTGTGCACATTCTTTTGTCAAAATCTTCATTATTCCCTGTTCAGCCCAGTATTTAGCCTGACAAAGCCACCTACACTGTCGCATACAGTACCTTCAGAAATGATTCACATCCCTCAACCTTTTACACATTTTGTTGTGTTACAGCCTGAATTTACAAACGGATTAAATTAAAATGGTTTTGGTACTGGCCTACACACAATACACCATGCTGTCACTTTGGAATGATGTTTTATCTCTACTTGCACATCATCATCTACTCATTTATCACTCCAGTGCTATGGCCTATTTATTGCCTACCTCCTCATGCCATTTGAACACACTGTATATAGACTTTATTTTCTTCTACTGAGTCATTGACTTGTTTATTGTGTTATTGGCTTGCTTATTGTTAACTCCATGTGTAACTCTGTGTTGTTGTCTGTGTCACACTGCTTTGCTTTATCTTGGCCAGGTCGCAGTTGTAAATGAGAACTTGTTCTAAACTAGCCTACCTGGTTAAATAAAGGTGAAATAAACTAGCCTACCTGGTTAAATAAAGGTGTTCTAAACTAGCCTACCTGGTTAAATAAAGGTGTTCTAAACTGGCCTACCTGGTTAAATAAAGGTGTTCTAAACTAGCCTACCTGGTTAAATAAAGGTGAAATAAACTAGCCTACCTGGTTAAATAAAGGTGAAATAATATATATATATATTTTTAATTCTCAGCACATACAATTATCTGTACGGTCCCACAGTCAAGCAGGGAATTTCAAACACAGATTCAACCACAAAGACCAGGAAGGTTTTCCAATGTCTCGCAAAAAGGGAAACTATTGGTAGATGTGAAAAATGACAAAAGCAGACATTGAATATCCCTATGAGCCTGGTGAAGTTATTAATTACACTTTGGATGGTGTATCAATACACCCAGTCACTACAAAGACTCAGTTACCAAAGAAAAGGGAGACGCTCAAGGATTTCAATGGCCAATGGTGACTTTAAAACAGTTACAGAGTTTAATGGCTGTGATAAGAGAGAACTGAGGATGGATCAACAACGATGTAGTTACTCCAAAATACTAACCTAAATGACAGAATGAAAAAAAGGTAGCACCCTGTTTGCAACAAGGCACTAACGTAATACTGCAAAAAACAAATGACAAAGCAATTAACTTTTTTGTCCTGAAAATAAAATGTTATGTTTGGGCCAAATCCAACAGAACACGTTACTGACCACCACTCTCCACCCTCTCAAGAATAGTGGTGGCTGCATCATGTTATCGGTATGCTTGTAATCATTAAGGACTGTGGGGTTTTTCAAAAGAAAATAGGAAATGAATGGAGTGAAGCACAAGCAAAATCCCAGAGGAAAAGCTGGTTCTGTCTGCTTTCCACCAGACATTGGGAGATGAATTCCCCTTTCAGCAGGACAGTAACCAGAACACAAGGTCAAAAATCTATAATTTTCCTGAGGTGCTGAGATACAGGTTTGACTTAAATCTTCTTTAAAATATATGGCAAGACCTGAAAATGGTTGTCTAGCGATGATCAAAAAGAATAATGTGCAAATGTTGAGCAATCCAGGTGTGGAGAACCTCTTAGAGACTGAAACACAGAGCTGTAATCACTGCCAATGGTGCTTCAACAAACATTAAATTAAATAAATAAATGAAATATAACATTTACATAAGTGTTCAGACCCTTTACCTTGTTGAAGCACCTTTGGCAGCGATTACAGCCTCGAGTCTTCTTGAGTATGGCGCTACAAGCGATGGTGCAAGATTTCCTCCAGACGTGACGCTTTGCATTCCAGTCAAAAAGTTCAATCTTGGTTTCATCAGACCAGAGAATCTTGTTTCTCATGGTCTGAGAGTCTTTAGGTGCCTGTTGGCAAACTCAAAGAGGGCTGTGTTTGCCTTTTACCGAGGAGTGGGTTCAGTCTGGCCACTCTACCATAAAGACTAAATTGGTGAGTGCTGCAGAGATGGGTGTCCTTCTGAAAGGTTGTCACCACATAGGAACTCTGTAAGGGAGACCCTCGGGTTCTTGATCACCTCCCTGACCAAGGCCCTTCGCCCCCTGATTGGTGGAGTGCTGTAGAGATGGGTGTCCTTCTGAAAGGTTGTCACCACATAGGAGCTCTGTAAGGGAGACCCTCGGGTTCTTGATCACCTCCCTGACCAAGGCCCTTCTCCCCCGATTGCTCAATTTGTCCGGGCGACTAGCTCTAGGAAGAGTCTTGGTGGTTCCAAACTTCTTCCATTTAAGAGAGATGGAGGCCACTGTGTTCTTGGGGACCTTCAATGCTGCAGAAATGTTTTGATACCCTTCCCCAGATCTGTGCCTCGACACAATCCTGTCTCGGAGCTCTATGGACAATTCCTTCAACCTGATGGCTTGGTTTTTACTCTGACATGCGTTGTCAACTGTGGGACCTTACATAGACATACAGTGGGGAGAAGGTCTGTATGGAGGAGTGGGCCAAAATCCCTGCTGCAGTGTGTGCAAACCTGGTCAAGAACTACAGGAAACGTATGATCTCTGTAATTGCAAACAAAGGTTTCTGTACCAAATATTAAGTTCTTCTTTTCTGATGTATCAAATACTTATGTCATGCAATAAATTACAAATGAATGACTTAAAAATCATACAATGTGATTTTCTGGATTTTTGTTTTAGATTCCGTCTCTCACAGTTGAAGTGTACCTATGATAAAAATGTCAGACCTCTACATGCTTTGTAAGTAGGAAAACCTTCAAAATCGGCAGTGTATCAAATACTTGTTCTCCCCACTGTATCTGTGCCTTTCCAAATCATGCCCAAACAATTGAATTTTCCACAGGTGGACTTCAATCAAGTTGTAGAAACATCTCAAGGATGATCAATGGAAAGAGGATGCACCTGAGCAAAATGTACCGTCCCAAAGCAAAGGGTCCGAATACTTATGTGAATAAGTTATTTCTGTTTTTAATTTTTTATACATTTGCAGAAATTTCGAAAAACCTGTTTTTGCTTTGGCATTGTGGATTATTGTGTTTAGATTGCTGAGGAAATTGTTATATTTAATACATTTTTGAATAATGCTGTAACATAACAACATGAGTATAAAGTAAAATGATCTGAATACTTTCATCATAGAATACCATTAGTCCCCGGGGGTTAAAATAACTCTGAGACACAGAGTGTCACAATGAGAGGAAAGAGAGTTAGAGAAGTAGGCAACATGAGATATAGGAAGAGAGCTCAGATATGGAGTAAAATATGGAGATGTATGTACTGTATATCTCTAGATATGGAGTTAAATATGGAGATGTATGTACTGTATATCTCTAGATATGGAGTTAAATATGGAGATGTATGTACTGTATATCTCTAGATATGGAGTTAAATATGGAGATGTATGTACTGTATATCTCTAGATATGGAGTTAAATATGGAGATGTATGTACTGTATATCTCTAGATATAGAGTAAAATATGGAGATGTATGTACTGTATATCTCTAGATATGGAGTAAAATATGGAGATGTATGTACTGTATATCTCTAGATATAGAGTTAAATATGGAGATGTATGTACTGTATATCTCTAGATATAGAGTTAAATATGGAGATGTATGTACTGTATATCTCCAGATATAGAGTTAAATATGGAGATGTATGTACTGTATATCTCTAGATATAGAGTTAAATATGGAGATGTATGTACTGTATATCTCCAGATATAGAGTTAAATATGGAGATGTATGTACTGTATATCTCCAGATATAGAGTTAAATATGGAGATGTATGTACTGTATATCTCTAGATATAGAGTTAAATATGGAGATGTATGTACTGTATATCTCTAGATATAGAGTTAAATATGGAGATGTATGTACTGTATATCTCCAGATATAGAGTTAAATATGGAGATGTATGTACTGTATATCTCTAGATATAGAGTAAAATATGGAGATGTATGTACTGTATATCTCTAGATATGGAGTAAAATATGGAGATGTATGTACTGTATATCTCTAGATATAGAGTTAAATATGGAGATGTATGTACTGTATATCTCCAGATATAGAGTTAAATATGGAGATGTATGTACTGTATATCTCTAGATATAGAGTAAAATATGGAGATGTATGTACTGTATATCTCTAGATATAGAGTTAAATATGGAGATGTATGTACTGTATATCTCTAGATATGGAGTTAAATATGGAGATGTATGTACTGTATATCTCTAGATATAGAGTAAAATATGGAGATGTATGTACTGTATATCTCCAGATATGGAGTTAAATATGGAGATGTATGTACTGTATATCTCTAGATATGGAGTTAAATATGGAGATGTATGTACTGTATATCTCTAGATATGGAGTTAAATATGGAGATGTATGTACTGTATATCTCTAGATATGGAGTTAAATATGGAGATGTATGTACTGTATATCTCCAGATATGGAGTAAAATCCATTGAGTGGGGAGAAGAATGCAAAAAGAGAGAGAATAGATAAATAGGGAGGGAAGCTAAAGAGGGGAAAGAGAGAAAGTGAGAGACAAAGTGCTAGAGAGAGAGAGAGAGAGAGAGAGAGTGAGAGCCAGAGTGCTAGAGGGAGAGAGAGGTTTTTATAGAATGAGGACAGATAGTGAAAGAGTTAGCAGAGAATAACAGTATTTCTCTCTCCAGTCTTTCGGCAGACTGTTGTTGAGATATAACGGCAATTACTGATGTAACACCACAGCATAGACATACTCACCATGGGGGGTAGGGATCACGATCCTCTGCTCTCAGATAACAATATGACAATGTTTGAGTTAGCTGATTAACTACAATCAACCACAGCAAAGACATACTCACTATGGGGTGGAGGGATCACGATAGCCTCTGCTCTCAGATAACAATATGACAATGTTTGAGTTAGCTGATTAACTACAATCAACCACAGCAAAGACATACTCACTATGGGGTGGAGGGATCACGATATCCTCTGCTCTCAGATAACAATATGACAATGTTTGAGTTAGCTGATTAACTACAATCAACCACAGCAAAGACATACTCACTATGGGGTGGAGGGATCACGATAGCCTCTGCTCTCAGATAACAATATGACAATGTTTGAGTTAGCTGATTAACTACCATCAACCACAGCATAGACATACTCACCATGGGGTAGGGATCACGATCCTCTGCTCTCAGATAACAATATGACAATGTTTGAGTTAGCTGATTAACTACAATCAACCATAGCATCTTCTAATGACCTGTTTCGAGGCTTCAGTTCTGTGGTTTTGGTGTTATTGTCATGGAACATTTGGTGCCTCATAATTTACTGTTTACAGAAATGTATTTCTGTGGCATTTCTGTTAGTGTGTGCATGTGCGCGTCCATGGGAATGTGTGTGAGTGTGCTTGTGTATGTGTGTGTGTGTTGAGGGGTGTCCCTGTGAGCTAGAAGACTGATAATAGTGAGCTAACTCAAGTGGAAGAGGGAGAAAGAGGAAGGTTAGCTTTAGCCCTACGTTGTGAGCGCTGGGGGTGTACCTTTCCTCTGCCACTCAAGCATCTCACTCCAAAGCTCACTCACATTTCCTCTCAGTGCCGAGAGGGATTGTGATGGGATCACTCAGTTATGAATAAAGAGCAGAGACAAATCTAGAATATGTGAACACACAGACAAAAAGAGGAGGGATTACTTTGTGACAGAATTGGAGGGCAGAGATGTAGACAGAATCAGTACAGACATACTCATCTCCTTTCCTCTCTTTCAGACTCCACAAAATCAGGATCTCTGCCAGACTCTTCCATAGACGTAAATATATCTGTCAACTCTTCAATATCAGGATCTATGTCAACTCTTCAATATCAGGATCTATGTCAGTCTCTTCAATATCAGGATCTATGTCAGTCTCTTCAATATCAGGATCTATGTGTAACGGCGTTCGTCTGTTGAAAGAAGAGAGTCGGACCGAAATGCAGCGTGTAGGTTACTCATGACTTTAATGAAAGAATCGCGGTACATGGAATAACTGAAACTGAATACAAAAACAACAGAACGGAACATGAAACTAATTACAGCCTATCTGGTGACTACAACACAGAGACAGGAACAAACACCCACGAAATACAAAGCGAAAGTCAGGCTGCCTAAATACGGTTCCCAATCAGAGACAACGAGAATCACCTGACTGATTAAGAATCGCCTCAGGCAGCCAAGCCTATACAACACCCCTAATACGAAAACAACATATAAACCCATGTCACACCCTGGCCTACCCAAACATATAACAAAACACAAAATACAATGACCAAGGCGTGACAGAATCCCCCCCTAAGGTGCGGACTCCCGGACGCACCTCAAGAGCATAGGGAGGGTCCGGATGGGCGTCTATCCATGGTGGCGGTTCTGGCTCGGGACGTGGACCCCACTCCATTAATGTCCTATTTCCTCCCCTTTGCGTCCTGGGATAATCCACCTTCTCCGCCGACCATGGCCTAATAGTCCTCACCCAGATCCCCACATAACTGAGGAGCAGCTCGTGACAGAGGGGCAGCTCGGGACAGAGGGGCAACTCAGGACAGAGGGGCATCTCAGGACAGAGGGGCATCTCAGGACAGAGGGGCATCTCAGGACAGAGGGGCATCTCAGGACAGAGGGGCATCTCGGGACAGAGGGGCAGCCCGGGACAGAGGGGCAGCCCGGGACAGAGGCAGCCCAGTACTGAGAGGAAGCCCAGTACTGAGAGGAAGCCCAGTACTGAGAGGAAGCTCAGGCAGGTAGTAGGCTCCGGTAAATCCTGGCTGGCTGGCGGAACTGGAAGAGTCAGGTTGTCTGGCAGATCTGGAAGAGACTGGTTGTCTGGCAGATCTGGAAGAGACTGGTTGTCTGGCGGCGCTGGGCTGATTGGCGGCACTGGCGGCGCTGGGCAGACTGGCGGTACTGGCGGCGCTGGGCAGACTGGGAGCACTGGCGGCGCTTGGCAGACTGGGAGCACTGGCGGCGCTGGGCAGACTGGAGACTCCGACAGCGCAGGAGAGGAGAAAGGCTCTGGCTGCGCTAAACAGGCGGGAGACTCCGACAGCGCAAGAGAGGAGAAAAGCGCTGGCTGCGCTGTACAGGCGAGGCGCACTGGAGGCCTGGTGCGTGGTGCTGGAACTGGTGGTACTGAATCGAGGACACGCACAGGAAGCCTGGTGCGGGGAGCTGCTACCGGAGGACTGGTGTGTAGAGGTGGCTCTGGATAGACCGGACCGTGCAGGCGCACTGGAGCTCTTGAGCACCGAGCCTGCCCAAGCTTATACTTGGCTCGATGCCCACTCTAGCCCGGCCAATAGGAAGGGCAGGTATGTGCCGCACCGGGCTATGCTCCCGCACTGAAAACACTGTGCGCTCCATAGCATAACACGGTGCCTGCCCGGTCTCTCTAGCCCAACGGTGAGCACAGGGAGTTTGCGCAGGTCTCCTACCTGGCATAACTATTCTCCCTTCTAGCCACCCCCCAATAATTTTTTTTGGGCTGCTTTTCAGGTTTCCTTGCCAACCATGTTCCCTCATATCATCGGCTCCTATCTCCGGCTGCCTCTGCTCTCCTTAGTGCCTCCACCTGTTCCCATGGGAGGCGATCTCTTCCGGCCAATATCTCCTCCCAAGTGTAACAACCTTTACCATCCAACACGTCTTCCCATGTCCATTCTCCGAATAATTCGTCCTCCTTTTTTTGCTCCAGCTGTCTACGTCGTTGCCAGTTTACACGCTGCTCGGTCCGTGAGAGGTGGGTGTTTCTGTAACGGCGTTCGTCTGTTGAAAGAAGAGAGTCAGACCGAAATGCAGCGTGTAGGTTACTCATGACTTTAATGAAAGAATCGCGGTACATGGAATAACTGAAACTGAATACAAAAACAACAGAACGGAACGTGAAACTAATTACAGCCTATCTGGTGACTACAACACAGAGACAGGAACAAACACCCACGAAATACAAAGCGAAAGTCAGGCTGCCTAAATACGGTTCCCAATCAGAGACAACGAGAATCACCTGACTGATTGAGAATCGCCTCAGGCGAACAACAACATATAAACAACAACATATAAACCCATGTCACACCCTGGCCTACCCAAACATATAACAAAACACAAAATACAATGACCAAGGCGTGAAACTATGTCAGTCTCTTCAATATCAGGATCTCTGTTAGACTCTTCCAAATCAGGATCTCTGTCAGACTCCATATCAGGATCTCTGTCAGACTCCAAATCAGGATATCTTTCAGACTTTACAAAACCAGGATCTCTGTCAGACTCCAATATAAGGATATCTGTCAGACTCAACAAAATCAGGATCTATGTCGGACTCTTTAATACAGGATTTATGTCAGACTCTCCAATATCAGGTTCTTTGTTAGCCTCTTCAATATTAGGATTTCTGCCAGACTTCAATATCAGGATCTCTGTCAGACTCTTCAATGTCAGGATCTCTTTCAGACTCTACAAAATCAGGATCTCTGTGAGTCTCTACCATATCAAGATCTCTGTCAGACTTTTCCATATCCGGATCTCTATCATACTATTACAATATCATGATCTCTATCAGACTCTTGTTGGGGATGGGGTTATATCCTTCCTGTTTGGCCCTGTCTGGGGGTGTCCTCGGATGGGGCCACAGTGTCTCCTGACACCTCCTGTCTCAGCCTCCAGTATTTATGCTGCAGTAGTTTATGTGTCGGGGGGCTAGGTTTAGTTTGTTATATCTGGAGTACTTCTCCTGTCCTATTCGGTGTCCTGTGTGAATCTAAGTGTGCGTTCTCTAATTCTCTCCTTCTCTCTTTCTTTCTCTCTCTCGGAGGACCTGAGCCCTAGGACCATGCCCCAGGACTACCTGACATGATGACTCCTTGCTGTCCCCAGTCCACCTGGCCGTGCTGCTGCTCCAGTTTCAACTGTTCTGCCTTCTTATTATTCGAACTTGCTGGTCATTTATGAACATTTGAACATCTTGGCCATGTTCTGTTATAATCTCCACCCGGCACAGCCAGAAGAGGACTGGCCACCCCACATAGCCTGGTTCCTCTCTAGGTTTCTTCCTAGGTTTTGGCCTTTCTATGGAGTTTTTCCTAGCCACCGTGCTTCTACACCTGCATTGCTTGCTGTTTGGGGTTATAGGCTGGGTTTCTGTACAGCACTTTGAGATATCAGCTGATGTACGAAGGGCTATATAAATACATTTGATTTGATTTGATTTGATGTATCAGAATAGTTGGGTAACATAGATAATATGTTTTATTTTCATTATATGCTTATGAGTTACTTCTCATTTAGAATGTATCTTGTTGTACTATAGTGGTGGCCATTTGCAGTTATCCTTTATCTGTCCTGGGTTCAGTTACTTGGGCTGCAGAGAGGGGAGAGGTCAAGCTTGTCTTCATATGTAAACATATCTTTTAAACCATGTGATGGGATGATTGAGGGGGAACCAATTATCTCTTGGCTCCACAATGTCTGTGTGCCAGTCACTGTGTCTCTGTGATCTTGTCCAGGAGGGGTGTATTTGATATATGTCTGTTGATGAGGTTTTGTTTTATGGTCCTGAGTGGTACCAAGAGTGAGATAAGAACATAGTTTATGAGACAAAGCTGAACGATAATTTATAGCCAATGCTGTCTAGCTATGGGATAGTCCTCTCTCAAGTAAAGTCTTCCTTTGTAATGTTCCTAAGATCTGTTAATCGTCATGTGAGTTGAGATGGGTGTCTCTTGCCTATAAATGATACTAAGAACTGTTTTGTAAGCACTCTCAGAGAATTCATTGATAGACACTGAATTGATCTGAGAGTCACAGGGTTGTGATGGAGCTCATATAATTAAAGATGGACTTTAAACCAAAACCAGATTGCATAGCGGAGAAGGTACGGTGGGATTCGAAATGGTCGGTGATCTGTTTGTTAACTTGGTTTTCGAAGACCTTAGAAAGGCAGAGTAGGAGTGTCTCCCCCTTTAAAGAGGGGGATGACTGCAGCAGCTTTCCAATCTTTGGGGATCTCAGACGATACTAAAGAGAGGCGCTAACATGCTAGTAATAGGGGTTGCAACAATTTTGGCGGATAATTTTAGGAAGAAAGGGTCCAGAAAGTCTAGCTCTGCTGATTTGTAGGGGTCCAGATTTTGCTGCTCTTTCAGAACATCAGCTATCTGGATTTGGGTGAAGGAGAAAGGGGGAGGCTTGGGCAAGTTGCAGTGAGGGGTGCAGGGCTGTTGACTGGGGTAGGGGTAGCCAGGTGGAAAGCATGGCCAGCCGTAGAAAAATGCTTATTGAAATTCTCAATTTCCTAGCCTCAGTGCAGTGGGCAGCTGGGAAAAGGTGCTCTTATTCTCCATGAACTTTACAGTGTCCCAGAACCTTTGCTTTCCTAACTGCCTGTGTATATTGGTTCCTAACTTCCCTGAAAAGTTGCATATAGCGGAGGCTATTCTATGATAATGCAGTACGCCAGGATGTTTTTGTGCTGGTCAAGGGCAGTCAGGTCTGGAGTGAACCAAGGGCTATATCTGTTCCTTGTTCTAAATTTCTTGAATGGGGCATGCTTATTTAAGATGGTGAGGAAGGCACTTTATAGAGCAACCAGGCATCCTTTACTGATGGAATGAGGTCAATATCATTCCAAGCTACCCGGGCCAGGTCGATTAGAAAGGCCTGCTTGCTGAAATGATTTAGGGAGCGTTTGACTGTGATGAGGGGTGGTTGCTTGACTGCAGACCCATTACGGACTCATGCAATGAGGCAGTGATTGCTGAGATCCTGGTTGAAGACAGCGGAGGCGTATTTGGAGGGCAGGTTGGTTAGGATGATATCTATGAGGGTGCCCTTGTTTGCGAATTTGGGGTTGTACCTGGTGGGTTCATTGATAATTTGTTTGAGATTGAGAGCATCAAGCTTAGATTGTGGGACGGCTGGGATGTTAATTCTTGTGACTCTCAAACCCGGATCCGGGAGCGTAATCATTGCCTCAAACTAATTAGCATAACGCAGCGGACATAAATCTTCCTACAAAATCTTCATATTCATGAAAATCACAAATGAAATATATTGAAACACAGCTTAGCCTTTTGTTAATCACACTGTCATCTCAGATTTTCAAAATATGCTTTACAGCCAACACTAGACAAGCATTTGTGTAAGTTTATCATGGCATAATGCTATGCTAGGCTTTGCTGGCAGCAGGCAACATTTTCACGACAATAAGAAAAGCAATCAAATTAAATAATTTACCTTTGAAGAACTTTGGATGTTTTCACTCAGGAGACTCCCAGTTAGATAGCAAATGTTCCTTTTTTCCCAAAATATTATTTTTATAGGCGAAATAGCTCCTGTTTGTTCGTCACGTTTAGCCAAGTGATCATAGGAGTCCAGTGAGAGGCTTCAGGCAACTAGCAGGCCGGGGATAGCAAACTAGCAGACGGGCCTTTGAGGGACGTCACAACAGAAGAAAGTCTGTTGTGGCCCCCTCCTGCTGTGACGTCGGCAGACGTGTGGTAAATCAGGCCAATTGCCAAAATAGGTATAGAGGCCAAAGAATTTGTCCAATGGGCCTCTTAATCTAACAGTCCGATGTGCTCTAGACAGCTAGCGGACTGCGGCTCGCAGGCTAGCAGATGGGCCTAGCATGGCTAGCTCCAGGCTAATTGGTGCTTGCTTCGGGACAGAGACATTAGCCAGGAGTGGCCACTCAGATAGCAACTAGCTAGCTGCGATGATCCAGGTGAATAAAAAAAAGAAAAAGGTTTAGAGCTTGCGGTAGGAATATGGTGATATGGGGAAAATAAGTCAGATTTGCTCTGAACCATGATGCTGCCACCTCCGTGCTTCATGGTTGGGATGGTGTTCTTTCGGCTTGCAATCATCCCCCTTTTTCCTCCAATCATAACGATGGTCATTATGGCCAAACATTTATATTTTTGTTTACTCAGACCAGAGGACATTTCTCCAAAAAGTATGATCTTTGTCCCCATGTGCAGTCATATACCATAGTCTGGCTTTTTATGGCGGGTTTGGGGGGGTGGCTTCTTCCTTGCTGAGCGGCCTTTCAGGTTATGTCGATATAGGACTTGCTTTACTGTGGATATAGATACTTTTGTGCCTATTTCCTCTAGCATCTTCACCATGTCCTTTGCTGTTGTTCTGGGATTGATTTGCACCAAAGTACGTTCATGAACCAGACTTGTGGAGGTCTACATTTTTTTACTGAGGTCTTGGCTGATTTCTTTTGATATTCTGATGATATCAAGCAAAGAGACACTGAGTTTGAAGCTAGGCCTTGAAATACATCCACAGGCACACCTCCAATTGACTCAAATATGTCAATTAGCTTATCTCTAAAATATGTCAATTAGCTTATCAGACTTACAGTCATGTGTGCTTCTAAAGCCATGACATAATTTTCTGGAATTTTCCAAGCTGTTTAAAGGCACAGTCAACTTAGTGTATGTAAACATCTGACCCAATGGAATTGTGATACAGTGAATTTTAAGTGAAATAATCTTTATTTAAACCATTGTTAGTAAAATGATATGCACGAAGTAGATGTCCTTACTGACTTGCCAAAACTATAGTTTGTTAACAAGAGATTTGTGGAGTGGTTGAAAAACAAGTTTTAATGACTCCTACCTAAGTGTATGTAAACTTCCGACTTCAGCATCCGAATGTGGGGAATAATCAGAGATGCAATATATTGAATATATGTATATTTTGTGATGTCATTAAAAATTGTATAAAAGTGATATAATGCAACTATTGTAACTTCACACTGTATATAAGGTTTCCATCTTTTACTTTGTGTAGGAAATATCAAGGATGAAGAGAATATTTTTGTTAAGATTGGAATGTTATTTTAGTTTTCTAATGAGATCATAGTTTTTGATCATGTTTTGCCCCGTAACTAGCCACGCCTGATGGAGCTCAGAGACCATATCAGTATGACAGAAACACCCCTTTTTACCCAAGTGTATAAATGACTGAGTTAAGAATTAACATGGCAGACTAGAAGGACCAGAAGCTTCAACTAGGTCTACATTGGTCACGACCCTGAAATCAACACGAGGTGAAGACAACGAACTAGCCTCTAATAATCAATCTTATAGTTGAGTATCTAAGAAAGTGAATTTAAGTAGGACCATCCAGTTATTCTCTTCAAGTTATCATCGACTACACTGTTCTCATCACAACTCTGGGGATCATCGACAGAAGACCACTCTACCAGAACGAGTGAAAGTAAACACAGACAACGAAGGAGAAGGACATTGTGACCTCTTGTGGACAATCAGAGAACAGATAACTTGCTCTCAACTAGCCTACCTGGTTAAATAAAGCTGAAAGAAAAAACATCAATAATTCTCTGCTACCGCATGGCAAGTGATAGCGGAGCTCCAAGAATAGATCAAAAAGGCTCCTTAACAGCTTCCATCTCCAAGTCATTAGACTGCTAAATAGTTAATAAAATGGCTACTCGGACTATTTACATTGACCCCTTTTATAAGGTGCTGCTACTTGCTGTTTATTATCTATGTATAGTGACTTTACCCCTACCCACATGTGCATATTACCCCAATGACCTCGACTAACCTCGGTACCGGTACCCCCTGTATGTAGCCTCGTTATTATTATTTTATTGTGTTACTTTTTCTCTTGCCTTAGTTTATTACATTTTGTATAAGTTTTGGGGGGGAAATATTTTCTTACATACTTTTTATGAAATTCGATATTGTTGGTTAAGGGCTTGTAAATAAGCATTTCATAGTAAAGTCTACACCTGTTGGTTAAGGGCTTGTAAGTAAGCATTTCACTGTAAAGTCTACACCTGTTGGTTAAGGGCTTGTAAATAAGCATTTCACTGTAAAGTCTACACCTGTTGGTTAAGGGCTTGTAAGTAAGCATTTCACAGTAAAGTCTACACCTGTTGGTTAAGGGCTTGTAAGTAAGCATTTCACAGTAAAGTCTACACCTGTTGGTTAAGGGCTTGTAAATAAGCATTTCACAGTAAAGTCTACACCTGTTGGTTAAGGGCTTGTAAGTAAGCATTTCACAGTAAAGTTTTCACCTGTTGGTTAAGGGCTTGTAAGTAAGCATTTCACAGTAAAGTCTACACCTGTTGGTTAAGGGCTTGTAAGTAAGCATTTCACAGTAAAGTCTACACCTGTTGGTTAAGGGCTTGTAAATAAGCATTTCACAGTAAAGTCTACACCTGTTGGTTAAGGGCTTGTAAGTAAGCATTTCACAGTAAAGTTTTCACCTGTTGGTTAAGGGCTTGTAAGTAAGCATTTCACAGTAAAGTCTACACCTGTTGGTTAAGGGCTTGTAAATAAGCATTTCACAGTAAAGTTTTCACCTGTTGGTTAAGGGCTTGTAAGTAAGCATTTCACAATAAGGTGCTGTACTCGGGACATGTGACAAATACAATTCGATATGATTTGATTTTAGTACTAAGTTAACAAAATACAAAGTTGATTTAAAAAAATGCAATCAATAAACATTAAATCTATTAAATATTTACATATTTACAGGAGCTCTCTGCCTAAGTGACATCACAGCACCATGGCAACTTCAGAACCAAATGTATAGTCCCAATTAATATTAGATAGAACGTCAGGGTCCCACCTGCCTGTGGGGAAAACAATCTGTGCTTTCCTGGGTTTCGCCATGGCTCACAGCAAAAACATGACCATTTTCAAATGCAATTTTCTTGTTTTCTGCTTGTTTAAGTACTTTACAAATGACATTTAAGATGAAAAATTACTTTTCAGCATTGCCTGCTACTGAACGTTCTCACTACATAAAAAAGCATAATTGTAGGGCTTCCATCATGCCCCTTTTCATGCCGGTGTTAGCAGCCACGTGAGTGCTAGCTAGCTACCGACCGGAACATTACGTTTTTCCACACACGTAGCTATGTGTAGCCTACTTGGACACTGGGCCCCAACATTTCCCACTCTCCCACGCTGACTAGCCTGAAGCCACAGGGATCTTCTCGCAGGCTCCATTTCCCTACCTAGTTAAATGTACACAGAACAACACAGCAGCTTTTCGGCATGTTCTGTTATTTCTGTATAACAAAAAAATCTACGACAAAGTTGGCTTTTTTACAATGTGGTTCAATGGGAAAGAACGTTTTGTTTTCCCCAATTTGAGGGTGTGGTCGAGGGCAATTACTTCTTATGAATACCGATTCAGAGTATATGCAACTACACTAATTTCTTCCCTGGTTGCAGTCAAACACCCATTGCAGCAGGCTGTGACACACACACACACACACACACACACACACACACACACACACACACACACACACACACACACACACACACACACACACACACACACACACACACACACACACACACACACACACACACACACACACACACACACACACACACACACACACACACACACACACACACACATTACTTTTGGGGTATCTTTGTAACCTCCCACCATTTTTCCTCTGGATAGATACAGTAAATGGTCAGTAGTGTGAAGGAGCTTTATTGACCTGATTAAACTGCTGTATTGGCAATGCCATTGAAAATAACACAGCTTTATGTGAATAACCCTGTACCAAGCCTGTATGGAACACAGATATTTTTATAGTACACTTTGTCCCCATCTACATCTATAAACAACTATAATCAACCTGTAATGCCAGGATAGAACAGATCTCTGAACCATGCAACAGGAGAGGATGCATGCTTAGCACTAGCTGCCTTAGAAAATAATACACATTTTACATGACTACTTTGAAGCAAAAAGAGAGGACAAAATAAAGTATGGGAGTCTTTGGGTAAACTGTGTTCATGGTGATTTCCTTGAAAGCCAAAACAAACATTTAAGAGTTTTTATAGCTATAAAAGGGAGAAATGGAGTTTTCAGACCACTTTTCCAGTTTTCCAAGTGTTACTTTAGGATAAAAAATGCAGGAATGTCTAACGGAGACAAAGAACACAGCTTATGCATTAAAGTGGCTGTGTATGCTTGTGTGTGTGTGTGTGTGTCTCAGTGTGTGTCTGTGTGCAATGCGGCTGTTAAAGGCCCTATGTTTATCACTGCAGTATTAGACAAGAATATTTATGAACATTCCAGGGACAACGTGTTTCAGATGGAAAATGAGCGGAATGGGGCAGTCATAACAACCCATGGTCAGATGACTGGAATGACCTCTATGGTGACTGAGGAAGGTTCTTCTTTAATCATCTTCATCAACATCAGCCTATTGTGCATGTGCGTACACACACACACACACACACACACACACACACACACACACACACACACACACACACACACACACACACACACACACACACACACACACACACACACACACACACACACACACACACACACACACACACACACACACACACACACACACACACACACACACACACACACACACACACACACACACACACACACACACACACACACATACACACACACACTCATGGAATATTGATAAGCCCATTCTTTAAAGGTGTAAACAGAATGCTTAGTTAGCATTTAAAAAATAAATAAAATCATCTTTGTTTAACCAGGTAAGCTAGTTGAGAACAAATTCTCATTTACAACTGCAACCTGGCCAAGACAAAGCAAAGCAGTTTGACACATAAAACGACACAGAGTTACACATGGAGTAAACAAACATACAATCAATAATACAGTAAAAAAAGTATATATACAGTGTGTACAAATCAGGTAAGAGAGGTAAGGCAATAAATAGGCCATGGTGGCGAAGTAATTACAATATAGCAATTAAACACTGGAGTGATAGAGACTGGAGTGATAGATGAGCAAAATATGAATGTACAAGATTCTGGGGTGCAAAGGAGCAAGATTAATAAATATATAAGTACAGTATGGGGATGAGGTAGTTGGATGGGATATTTACAGATTGTCTGTGTACAGGTGCAGTGATCTGTGAGCTGCTCTGACAGCTGGTGCTTAAAGTTAGTGAGAGAGATATGAGTCTTCAGCTTCAGTAGTGATGTTTGCAGTTCGTTCCAGTCATTGGCAGCAGAGAACTGGAAGGAAAGGTGGAGTTGGCTTTGGCGATGACCAGTGAAATATACCTGCTGCTATGGTGACGAGTGAGCTGAGATGAGGCGAGGCGTTACCTAGCAGAGACTTGTGGATGACCTAGAGCCAGTGGGTTTGGCGACGAGTATGATGCGAGGGCCATCCAACGAGAGCGTACAGGTCGCAGTGGTGGGTAGGATATGGAGCTTTGGTGACAAAACGGATGGCACTGTGAGTGATTGTGTGTATGTGTGTGTTTGTAATTGTTAAAGAGGCGTTACTATGGGTAATGTTTTTGAGCCTACATACAGTTCTTCCTATAAAAAGTTTTGAGCTCATGCCGTGACCGTTTGTGGTGGACCGTGGCAGATTGTGGTAAATTGTGTCATTCTGGCAACAGTGGCTGACACTTAAATAACGTGCCATAGAACTCTGCAGCACCCCGCAAGCTGTGCTGCAGTACGCCGTAACTTTTAAATGAAGAACCACTGTACAGCATCAAACCACAACAGGAGCTGAGCAGCCAAACAGCCTGTAGTTCTCAGGTCAGGCAAGAAGATGCTAGAGGCTATAAGTTCAGGCTAGATTTGATCACATACTTCAACTCTTTGAGGTATGCTTCATTTAAAGGGGAATGGAAACACTTTAGAAAGCAAATTTAAGCAAAGAGTTGTATTCAATCCACTAATACTAAACATGTGCATTTAAGATAAAAACATCTCTATATTTAGTATTTTGATTGCCGACAAGGTTTATTTGAGCTATGGTCAGCGCCATTTTAAATGATCATAGTAACGACTGACACAAGTGCGTCCTTGGCAGAAATCATCCGTGCGGAGAGTGAATCGAAGAGAGAGAGGTTTGGGGGCAGACAACGAAGATGGCAACAACACCATACATGAACTGTGTAGTGTAAGGCTGTATGAAGTGGCTCAAAACAAATCCCTATGTAAGCTACCATCGGCTGCCCAAGGACCCATAACTTCTGAAGAAGTGGCTCCATGTCCTGAAGAGGAAGGAAGTGCCAGCTCGAGCTAGCAGGATCTGCAGACAGCACTTCGCGGAGGCAGACTTCACGATGAAGGACACTTTCGATGCGGCAACAGGGGAGTTTCCGAATGGAAAGAAGTCGTAGGCCTCTGTTGAAGTACTCTGCTTGCGTCTCCATGTAAAATGTTGAGGGTTATGGTGTAAGGGTTACCGACCGACCATCATCAACATCGATGACTTAGGAGTTAAGCAAAAGTGACTGAGCGGAGGAGGCGTCGCGAGTCAATGAAGCCTGAGGTAATGTTAACCGTCATGACTGTTGTTGACTAGACAATTTTTAAAACTTTAGTTGAAAGTAACTAGCTAATTGCGTCTGAAGTGTTTTGTGTAACACCCCCCAGCAAATAACGTTAGCAAGGAACTCAATTGCAGCTAAAATTGCAAACCAGTTTCTCCATGTAGCCCTGTTATGAGGTTGTTACTGTAGCTAGCTTCCACCTCAGATTGTCAAGTAACGTTACTGTAATACATTTTTTTGAGAGATTTGTTTTGTAATGTTCTGTTATCTCCATCTCATTTAGCTAGTCTGTAGTTGACATAGCTAATGTTAGAGGAAAAATAAATGTCCCTGTATTTGCTGCATGTGTGTGTGTGTGTGTGTGTGTGTGTGTGTGTGTGTGTGTGTGTGTGTGTGTGTGTGTGTGTGTGTGTGTGTGTGTGTGTGTGTGTGTGTGTGTGTGTGTGTGTGTGTGTGTGTGTGTGTGTGTGTGTGTGTGTGTGTGTGTGTGTGTGTGTGTGTGTGTGTGTGTGTGTGTGTGTGTGTGTGTGTGTTGACAAGGCATACAAGACAGGTAGCTTGTTAATGCCGACTGATATATTTGGGTTCAGTTGTCTTAATAACAAAAGGTTTGTTTGTTTTCAGGATGACATCCCTGAAAAGGTTTTCATCCTGGAGGAGACTGTTCAGGGGGCAGGGGAGGTACTTGAAAATCCATGTTATTTCTAAGACTATTGTTTATTTCAAGTATACAGTATACTTATTTTCCACCATAATTTGCAATTAAATTAATTAAAAATCCTACAATGTGATTTTCAGGATTTTTTTTCTGATTTTGTCTGTCATAGTTGAAGTGTACCTATGATGAAAATTACAGGCATCTCTCATCTTTTTAAGTGGGAGAACTTGCACAATTGGTGGCTGACTAAATACTTTTTTGCCCCACTGTATGTAGTGACTCTTGACTATACCTATAGCCTAATATATGATTTAATTGTTTTCCATCAACAGGAAAGAACGGCTAGTACAGCATGACAAACTGACCCCTGGGTTCCAGAGTGTTCCTGTGGGGAGGTGGAGAAGAGGTCCACAGGGACCATAACTAAAGATCTCGGGCCCAGGTAGATTGAGCTCACAACCATCAGTATACAATTGAGTCCTGCCCCTATAGACCACAGACGGAGCTGATAGAGAGTGAGATCAGACCCTAACTCACTGTATCAACCTGAGAGTTCAGAATCACAATCACCACAGTGCGAGTCAAGATATACTATCGATCACTTTGGTGGAGCGGGTTGGTGATCCGAAAATGGAGAAGGAGCAGGCCATTCAACAGCCAATTCAAAGATATACCCATCCATAAAGGGAATCGGTGTGAAATGTTTATCCACTGATTTCTTGTAAAACCTGTTTTAATGGATGTGTTATCTTGTCCCAGTCCTACTGTTATAATGGATGTGTTACCTTGTCCCAGTCCTACTGTTATAGTGGATGTGTTATCTTGTCCCAGTCCTACTGTTATAATGGATGTGTTATCTTGTCCCAGTCCTACTGTTTTAATGGATGTGTTACCTTGTCCTACTGTTATAATGGATGTGTTACCTTGTCCCAGTCCTACTGTTATAATGGATGTGTTACCTTGTCCCAGTCCTACTGTTATAATGGATGTGTTACCTTGTCCTACTGTTATAATGGATGTGTTACCTTGTCCCAGTCCTACTGTTATAATGGATGTGTTACCTTGTCCCAGTCCTACTGTTATAATGGATGTGTTACCTTGTCCTACTGTTATAATGGATGTGTTACCTTGTCCTACTGTTATAATGGATGTGTTACCTTGTCCTACTGTTATAATGGATGTGTTACCTTGTCCCAGTCCTACTGTTATAATGGATATGTTACCTTGTCCTACTGTTATAATGGATATGTTACCTTGTCCTACTGTTATAATGGATGTATTACCTTGTCCTACTGTTATAATGGATGTGTTACCTTGTCCCGGTCCTACTGTTATAATGGATGTGTTACCTTGTCCCAGTCCTACTGTTATAATGGATGTGTTACCTTGTCCCGGTCCTACTGTTATAATGGATCTGTTACCTTGTCCCGGTCCTACTGTTATAATGGATGTGTTACCTTGTCCCAGTCCTACTGTTATAATGGATGTGTTACCTTGTCCCGGTCCTACTGTTATAATGGATCTGTTACCTTGTCCCAGTCCTACTGTTATAATGGATGTGTTACCTTGTCCTACTGTTATAATGGATGTGTTACCTTGTCCCAGTCCTACTGTTATAATGGATCTGTTACCTTGTCCCGGTCCTACTGTTATAATGGATCTGTTACCTTGTCCCAGTCCTACTGTTATAATGGATCTGTTACCTTGTCCCAGTCCTACTGTTCCTACTCTCTCTCTCAACCTATGAATGCTCAGCTATGAAAAGACAACCGACATTTTCTCCTGAGGTGTTGAACTGTTGCATCCTCTATATCCACTGTGGTTATTATTTTGATGTATAAGGGGCTCTTGTAAAATATATATTTGATTGATTGTTTTCTGTGCTGGATGCTGTGTATTCACTAACTGTCTGAGTGATGGGACATGTATGCAGTATCTGGAACAGGAAGTTATCTGGTTACGCTTGAACCTGTTGTTATAGTGGACAAGCTAACTAATACTAGTTTTATAGAAGGCCTAGGCCTTAGGTTTATGTCTTTATTACAGCAGATTTGTCAGGATTTGGCCAGGGTTGTTCCGGTTTTTGGTCACTAGATGCCCCCATTGTGCCTTTTGACCTTTTGTTTTCCCTTGATCCCCATTATTATTTGCACCTGTGCCTCGTTTCCCCTGATTGTATTTAAACCCTTTGTTTTACTCAGTTCTTTGCTCTGTGTTTGTATGTTAGCACCCAGCCCTAGTACTCTGAGAACTCTTGTTGATCCCGGTGGACTCTCTTGTGGAGTTCTGTTTTTTGTTCTTGTTTGTTTGTTTTTGAGTATCTTTTGAGGCTTTTTGTGCTGTGCCTTCCACCTTGTGGATTTGCCTTTTTGTCTTGGAGGATTGCCTTTGTTCTTGTGGAATTCCTTTTGAGGTTGTGGAGTTACATGTTTTCTTGAAGAACTTCACTTTTTACTTCATTAAAACACCGTCTCAAGTACTGCTGTGTCTGCCTCATCTTCTGGGTTCTGCTGACTATTCGTGGCTCAGTTGGTTTAGTGACTGTTTCTCACTCTGGAGAACCAGGTTCGTAACCGTTTCCTGACAGAAACACAGAGCCAGAAATGAACCCAGAGGCAGCCAGTTCCCAGGACCTTGTTGCCATGCTGTCCCACCACCAGGAGACTGTCCAATGCCACGAAGCCGCCCTGGTTCAGCAAGAGGCCTTAATGGCTAGACATTCTCATCTTCTGTCGGAGATGCTGACTTCCATAAAGCAGATATCTAATCGACTTACCCCGGCAACAGTTCCCGTCCCAGTACCTCAGATTCACGTACCCATGGCAGTTAACCCCCTGGCTGAACCTCGTCTTCCACCTCCCCAACGGTTCTCAGGTGATCCAAGTGCTTGTAAAGGGTTTCTCACCCAATGTTCTCTCTCCTTTGAGCTGCAACCCTCGTCGTTCCCCACCGAGCGGTCTAAGATCGCATATATCATCACCCTGCTGTCGGAAAAAGCACTGGCCTGGGCTACTGCTGTGTGGGATGCCCATAGTTCCTGCTGTGCCAGCTACTCTGCCTTTGCTGAGGAATTCAAACGAGTGTTTCAAGGCCCAAGCAGTGGTCCTGACTCAGCCAAACAGCTCCTGACTCTCCACCAAGGTCGGCGCAGCTTGACGGACTATGCCATCCAGTTCCGCACGGTGGCAGCAGCGAGTGGTTGGAACAACAAGGCGCTCACGGTGTGCTTTCTGAAAGGCCTTTCTAAAACACTATCCAAGATGAACTGGCCACTCGGGAACCACCGGACAATCTCGAGTCCCTGATCAAGTTGGCCTCACGCATTGACCAGCGTTTGAGAGAGAGAGAACTCAACCGTAGACCTCTAGCCCCTATCAGTCCCAGCTCCGAGTCCCCACCTTTATCCTCGCTGGCTCCACCGAAACCCATGCAGATTGGACGCATCTCCCAGGCTGAGAGAGACCGCCGGATGAGGGAGCGACGCTGTCTATATTGCGGCAAACCGGGCCATTTCCGTTCCACGTGTCCCGGGCTCCAGGGAAACGCTCTGTCCCGTACAGACCGGGGGGAACTGTAACGGGAAACATAACCTCCTCCCATCCGTCCAACTCCCGTCTGCTCATTCCAGTCATCCTTTCCTGGGACAACCACAAGCTTCACCTTCAAGCCTTGGTAGACTCTGGAGCCGCAGGTAACTTCATGGATGGTGTCTGGGCAAAGGAGAATGGCGTTCCCTCTGAACCTCTAAGTGACCCCATGAGGGTTACTACATTGGATGGAAGCCCTTTGGGATCTGGACTTGTCACTCATGTCACTACCTCCTTGCGACTTTCAGTTTCACAACACCAGGAATTGATGAACTTTCATTTGATCTCCTGTTCCGAGTTCCCTCTCGTCCTTGGATACCCCTGGCTTCACAGCCATAACCCTCACATCGACTGGTCTGTGGGCACTATCAAGCAGTGGGGTCCTACGTGCCAAGCTACTTGTATTTTTCCGAATTCCCCGAGTTCTACTCCCGAGTCTTTAGAATCCATCGACCTGACCCGAGTTCCCGAGTGTTACCATGACCTCAAACTGGTATTTAGCAAACAGAGGGCAACCATGCTACCACCCCATAGACCTTATGATTGCCCCATCGAACTGTTTCCGGGCACTCGCCCCCCCAGGGGTCGGACCTTTTCCCTATCTCCACCCGAACGAGCTGCTATGGACACCTACATCAAGGTCGCTCTGGAAGCAGGCCTCATGCGTCCATCCACCTCCCCGACGGGAGCAGGGTTTTTCTTTGTGGCCAATAAAGACGGTGGATTACGTCCTTGCATCGACTACCGGGGACTCAATGCCATAACCGTCCGTAACTGTTACCCGCTACCCCTTATGGCCACAGCCTTCGAGCTGCTCCAGGAAGCAGTTGTTTTCACTAAGCTTGACCTGCGGAACGCACACCATCTTGTGCGGATCAGACCTGGTGACGAGTGGAAGAACGCTTTCAACACGCCTACTGGTCACTATGAATACTTGGTGATGCCCTGCGGCCTGACCAACGCCCCAGCGGTGTTCCAAGCGCTCATAAACAATGTTCTTAGGGATATGCTTAACATATTTGTGTTCGTTTACTTGGATGACATCCTCATCTTTTCGAGCTCTCTTCAAGAACACACAAAGCATGTCAGACAAGTACTCAAACACCTCCTAGACAGCCATTTGTACGTTAAGCCGGAAAAATGTGAATTCCATTCATCCCGAGTACAATTCCTGGGATTTGTGGTGGAACCCGGTCGAGTCCAAATGGACCCCAGGAAGGTAGGGGCGGTAGCGGATTGGCCCACCCCCAAATCCGTTAAGGAAGTTCAGCGTTTCCTGGGCTTCACTAACTTTTACCGCAAGTTCATCAAGAACTTCAGCTTGGTGGCAGCCCCTCTCTCAGCTTTAACCAAGGGTGGCAATGCAAGGTTTTTGTGGGGAAGAGAAGCTGAGACGGCCTTCCAAGGACTCAAGCAGCGCGTCCTCTCTGCTCCCATCCTGATACTACCGACTACGGATGAACCGTTTGTGGTGGAGGTAGACGCCTCAGAGGTTGGTGTTGGAGCTGTCCTGTCTCAGAGGGGTGAAGACAAGAAGCTTCATCCGTGCGCTTTCTTCTCACACCGGCTTACCCCGGCTGAGAGGAACTACGATGTGGGGGATCGTGAACTCCTAGCGGTTAAGATGGCAATGAAGGAATGGAGACACTGGCTCGAGGGGGCTTCTCACCCGTTTCAAGTGCTTACGGACCACAAAAATCTGGAGTATATCCAGCAGGCGAAGCGGTTGAACTCTAGACAAGCTAGATGGTCTCTTTTCTTCAATCGATTCCAGTTTATCCTCACCTATTGGCCCGGGTCGAAGAATCTCAAACCGGATGCCCTGTCCCGAGTCTACGCTCCTGCCATTCGAGATGACACGGACATGCCTGTCCTTCCTGCTGCTAAGATCGTGTCTCCGATCTCGTGGCAAGTTGAGGATACCGTGAGACGAGCTCAAGCTATTGAACTGGACCCGAAAGGAGGTCCTGCCAATCGGTTGTTTGTCCCCAAGGCAGTGAGGACTCAGGTCCTTCTGTGGGGGCACTCCTCTCGCCTCACCTGTCACCCGGGCGTAGGTCGCAAGTTCTGGTGGCCTACCATAAAAGAAGACGTTGCCACTTTCATCAATGCTTGCCCCATGTGCTGCCAGGGCAAATCTTCTCACCTCCGCCCGCAAGGACTCCTTCACCCTTTACCTGTTCCCCACAGGAACAGGTAAAGACCAGGTAAAACACCGTCTCAAGTACTGCTGTGTCTGCCTCATCTTCTGGGTTCTGCTGACTATTCGTGGCTCAGTTGGTTTAGTGACTGTTTCTCACTCCGGAGACCCGGGTTCGTAACCGGGTTCCTGACAAGATGAACTAAATGAACTGTTTTTATTCAAACTCAAACCCTATGGAAATGCCTTTGCTTCGGGTTATGTACGCCTTATGGAAGAAACGACACACACAGGGATGAGACAACTTACACCTCGTCTAATTCTCCCTTGTGCTCATAGGGTGATCTGGTGATAAACTGCCAGCCTGTATACTCTGCAAACAAAATCATAAGGAAAGTTACTCTGATACCGAAACTAAATAACAAAGTATTTATAATGAAAACGCACCATTATTGGTTAGAATGAGATTTCATGACTCATGACGCCGTCTGCGTTTCCAGCTCCGGTCGTCTAATCTAAAAGGAGAATGTGTTACCAACGCGCCAAACAGAGCTGGTGATAAACATCGTTATAGGATACTGATTATATATATTGAGCACCTACTCACCACTGATATTAACCTTAAACAATGAATAATAAGCTAAATATAACCAATTAGTTAACTGGCATATCGGCTGATGACTGGTCGAGTAATCTCTTCTGCCAGGAAGTCCTTCATAAGGATTAGTGACACGTCTATTAAATACACCACCATCCAGACAGACTGACAGGAACCTCTGGATATAATACATCACCATCCAGACAGACTAACAGGAACCTCTGACTGGATATAATACATCACCATCCAGACAGACTGACAGGAACCTCTGACTGGATATAATACATCACCATCCAGACAGACTGACAGGAACCTCTGGATATAATACATCACCATCCAGACAGACTGACAGGAACCTCTGGATATAATACATCACCATCCAGACAGACTGACAGGAACCTCTGACTGGATATAATACATCACCATCCAGACAGACTGACAGGAACCTCTGGATATAATACATCACCATCCAGACAGACTGACAGGAACCTCTGGATATAATACACCACCATCCAGACAGACTGACAGGAACCTCTGGCTGGATGTAGTACATCACCATCCAGACAGACTGACTGGAACCTCTGACTGGATGTAGTACATCACCATCCAGACAGACTGACAGGAACCTCTGGCTGGATGTAGTACATCACCATCCAGACAGACTGACTGGAACCTCTGACTGGATGTAGTACATCACCATCCAGACAGACTGACAGGAACCTCTGGATATAATACATCACCATCCAGACAGACTGACAGGAACCTCTGGATATAATACATCACTATCCAGACAGACTGACAGGAACCTCTGGATATAATACATCACCATCCAGACAGACTGACAGGAACCTCTGACTGGATATAATACATCACCATCCAGACAGACTGACAGGAACCTCTGGATATAATACATCACCATCCAGACAGACTGACAGGAACCTCTGACTGGATATAATACATCACCATCCAGACAGACTGACAGGAACCTCTGGATATAATACATCACCATCCAGACAGACTGACAGGAACCTCTGGCTGGATGTAGTACATCACCATCCAGACAGACTGACTGGAACCTCTGACTGGATGTAGTACATCACCATCCAGACAGACTGACAGGAACCTCTGGATATAATACATCACCATCCAGACAGACTGACAGGAACCTCTGGATATAATACATCACTATCCAGACAGACTGACAGGAACCTCTGGATATAATACATCACCATCCAGACAGACTGACAGGAACCTCTGACTGGATATAATACATCACCATCCAGACAGACTGACAGGAACCTTTGGATATAATACATCACCATCCAGACAGACTGACAGGAACCTCTGGATATAATACATCACCATCCAGACAGACTGACAGGAACCTCTGACTGGATATAATACATCACCATCCAGACAGACTGACAGGAACCTCTGGATATAATACATCACCATCCAGACAGACTGACAGGAACCTCTGGATATAATACACCACCATCCAGACAGACTGACAGGAACCTCTGGATATAATACATCACCATCCAGACAGACTGACAGGAACCTCTGGATATAATACATCACCATCCAGACAGACTGACAGGAACCTCTGACTGGATATAATACATCACCATCCGCTGGGATTTTGTGATGTATCGCCACCATCTCTCTACAACACACACACTCATACTCGAGCTATTATCTGGTAGCATCCCCTCTCACACCATATTGTGTCACCGCTACACCGATTCTCTAGCTTAGGTGTATCTGTGTTAATGCTCCGAGAAACTCTTTGATCTGGGGCAACGATCGTTTCAAACACGAACAGCTTCAGTAGGTTTATCGGCTCCCTAACTAAAATGATTTCATCCTCCGTTATAGAGCCACTCGGTAAATTCAGCCATTTTGGGGAGTTCCTAAATGTTCTCTCCTGCCAGTGACGCAACAATGTCAATATGGAGATTTACAGTTACAGGTAGCTGACGTTATAAATCCTAGTTTTTCCATTTCCCTTTTATTAAGGGCCAAGAGTTTTTCATAAGCTGTTTTTTGACTTGGGGACGTTGAAAATGCTCTATAAATACCATGTACTATTATTGCAATTATAATTGTTATAATAATAATCAGTATGCTGTAGCCTATATTGATTTAGTGGAATAATCAAACATTATGTTTCGGCAGATGTAAAAAAGGTATTTCTCTAGTCGTCACGAGTCACGACCATCCACACAGTCGATTGGGCTACAAGAGATCCCATCATACTGCAGAAGCAGATGTAGCTTCCCCTGTTGGTTTTTATATTGTCGTTACTTCATAACGTTCAAATAAAATCCTTCCCCCTCATCTTTCTCTCATCTGTAATATGAACGGGTACAGAATATCTGTCTCTCACTCACTCACACACAGACACACACAAAGAAACCACCTCACCCTCAGTTTGGAGAGCCCTTAAGTGTGTCCTTTCTCTTTCTTTCATTCAGAAAAACATCCTCTCCTCTCTGCAGTTACATTCATATTCTCTGGGAACGTCTTCCACCCTTCCATTCCATTATTGTCACACTATGAGCGGCAGGATTTATATTCAAAGCAGAAAAGGGGAGATTGCAGCACTGTTGAATGTGAAACCTGATTGCAGAGAGAGTGGCATGCTGTGTCCATATAAAGCTGGCAATGCCAGATGATGACAAAAAGCTCTGAAGAAAGGCCAAGAGGCCGACACATAAGCATGAGTAAAAACAGTGATACCAGCAAGAGCAGTGTGTGGGTTACTCTCTTCTTTCAATGCCTGATGATGAAACCTACAGGGTTTAAGGGCTTGATTCAGTCCAAACCACTGAAGTTCAGTGCTAGAGTATGATTTAAAGGTCAGTTACCGCGACAACGCTGCCTTAGCATTTCCATTGCGCCGTGGCGCAGCTCTACAGCGTTACGGATTGAATGAAGTCCTAAACAAGTTTTGGCAAAACGGAGTTTGGTGATATACTGTATGTGATGCGATACACTTCACAGGAGGTTGGTGGCACCTTAATTGGGGAGGACGGGCTCGTGGTAATGTCTGAAATGTCTCAAGCGGATTAAGTGGAATGGTATCCAACTCATCAAACATATGGTTTCCATGGTTTCCAAGTGTTTGACACCATTCCATTTGCTCCGTTCCAGCCATTATATAATGACAATATTATGACCCGTCCTCCACTCAGCAGCCTCCTGTGATTGAGTTATCACATATGAGAGGTAGCCATTGCCTGCGTATACACATGCAGTCCAATTCTGATTTCTTTCCACTAATTGGTATTTTGATCAATCAAGTCAGATCTTTTCACATCAGATCTTTTCAAAGCTGATCTGATTGGTCAAAAATAGTTCAGAATAGGACTGCCTGTGTCAATGCAGCATATGAGGGTTATATTTTCTTTCTTTCCCTCCATCAAGTAGGATGCGAATTGTAAACTCTATTTCTATGAGTATGTGGAATGACTGCAGTAACACATTGGGTTGTTGTCAAGGGCAAACACCTCTTTACTACAGTACAAACCAGTGGAGTCAAAACCTTCCAGCACCTTCCCAGTCTATCATTGAGCTAACTAGGCTGAGGTTCACTCGTTTGCCAATCAAGGTCTGATTGGTTGGACAATCAGCCACAAACCTTCAAAAACTGCTGCTGCTCAAATACAAGTGAGGAGGAGCTGTGTACCAAGAGAAAACTGAAGGTTTTTCACCGCGACAGGGTGTAGCCACGGTGCGCTCATGCTCTCAAAATGTTGGTGCCCAGAGAAGACACGTTTCTGAGGTGAGCAGGACGATTATGAGAAGTTATATCGGGATGCCACCGGGCTGCAAGCAAAGTCAGGAGAAGAGAAGTATTGGGACAGGGACAGAAAGGTGTAATGGAGGAGGTAGAAGAAGAGGAAGAAGAGGTTTTAATTGGATTTGGAGGAAGATGGAGATAAAAATGGACATGGTGGTGTTGCAGAAGAGGGGTGTCAAGTTCAAACAGAGGGATGTCAAGTTCAAACAGAGTGGTGTCAAGTTCAAACAGAGGGGTGTCAAGTTCAAACAGAGGGGTGTCAAGTTCAAACAGAGTGGTGTCAAGTTCAAACAGAGGGGTGTCAAGTTCAAACAGAGGGGTGTCAAGTTCAAACAGAGGGGTGTCAAGTTCAAACAGAGTGGTGTCAAGTGTAAACAGAGTGGTGTCAAGTTCAAACAGAGTGGTGTCAAGTTCAGAGTGGTGTCAAGTTCAAACAGAGTGGTGTCAAGTTCAAACAGAGTGGTGTCAAGTTCAAACAGAGTGGTGTCAAGTTCAAACAGAGTGGTGTCAAGTTCAAACAGAGTGGTGTCAGGTTCAAACAGAGTGGTGTCAGGTTCAAACAGAGTGGTGTCAGGTTCAAACCGGGTGGTGTCAAGTTCTGGAGGGGAAATGGAAGTGAATGAGGGAGAGTTGAGTGAGATGGAAGTTGTGGTGAAGAGCTCGGAACACGAGCCTGGCGTCAATGGACATGATATAAAATAATCTGGAGAAAGTGGATCCTTGCCTTTTGTAAGCTCCATTTGTGGTTTCAGGGTGGGTGGGGATGGTGTTTGGTGCAGTTGAATCAGAGAAGGTAACCTGTAGTGAGATTTTGTTTGTGTTTCTTCTGACCAGAGGGAGCGGGTGGTTTCAGGATGGGTGGGGATGGTGTTTGGTGCAGTTGAATCAGTGAAGGTAACCTGTAGTGAGGTTTGTTTGTGTTTCTTCTGACCAGAGGGAGCGGGTGGTTTCAGGGTGGGTGGGGATGGTGTTTGGTGCAGTTGAATCAGTGAAGGTAACCTGTAGTGAGATTTTGTTTGTGTTTCTTCTGACCAGAGGGAGCGGGTGGTTTCAGGGTGGGTGGGGATGGTGTTTGGTGCAGTTGAATCAGTGAAGGTAACCTGTAGTGAGATTTGTTTGTGTTTCTTCTGACCAGAGGGAGCGGGTGGTTTGTGTCACACAGCTTTGGTCAAGATCTGTTTCTTGCTTTGCTCTTAGGAACAGGGCACCATTGAAATGAGTGATTTCTGGCGTTAAAGTGTGGAGGCGGAGCAATTGAAGTTGAAGATCCCTGGTGTTTGTGATGCCCACCATTTTGATATGTTGCAGTACTGGTGGTGAGCGTGAAGAAACGGAGGAGTCACTGTCAGTCCTTCAGTCTTTACCAGACCAAGTCATGTTAGGATACATCAGTTATCCTGTAAGAGCTTTGGTGTCCCGAATCCACTGCGCAATAAGCTTGGCTTCTTAGCAATCATAGCAATGGTTATCAACTTTAAAATTGATGTTGTGGTGGCAGCTGCAGAGTAGTATTTGGGTAAATGTGACATCAGAAGAGTTACAGGGTGGTGTCCCGTCTTCCCAGTCTGTTGGAACAGATAGGGTCAAAGTAGTGGAATGGGGTAGTAGGTTTTTAATGAGTGTGGGGTTAGTTGGAAGCGTGTTTATTCAATGTTTTTTTTTATCACAAAGTATAATGGATTTATATTATAGTCCAGTTGGAGCCTCTGTAATGCAACATACTGGATGCCAACCGACGTTAAACTCTGAAGAAGAAGACTGTTTTCATTATGCCATGTTTAGAAGTGTTTACTGAATGTCTGTACTCTGAGACGCCCCCTGTTCCACTGGCTTGTCCCTGCCACATGAACCTATACACAGCTCTATTCATACCTTTATACCACCCCAACAAACTCGCAGGAATAGTGTGTGTGTTCTTTATTTTATTTTTATTTTACCTTTATTTAACTAGGCAAGTCAGTTAAGAACACATTCTTATTTTCAATGACAGCCTGGGAACAGTGGGTTAACTGCCTGTTCAGGGGCAGAACAACAGCTCGGGTATTTGAACTTGCAACCTTTCGGTTACTAGTCCAATGCTCTAACCACTAGGCTACCGTGCCTGCATATATTTGATAGTAAGGTGAAAGTGTGTGTGTGCGCCTGAGTATATTTGATAGAAAGGTGAAACTGTGTGTGTGAAATGCCAGAATCGATATAAATAGAGTAGAAGTCATACTGGTTTCAGAAGGAAGTGTATCTGTCCCCATCTATAATGGATGACATCCCCACACCAACCATGGTGACAGGGACCCAGCAACACAGGGAGGAAAAGAGAGGGGTAGAGGGGAGGAGAGAAAGGAGGGGAGAGAGAGGGGAGGGAGATGTTGGGGGGAGAAAGGAGGGGAGGGAGAGAAAAGAGAGAGGGGAGGGAGATGAGGGAGAGAGAAAGGAGGGGAGAGAGAGAGGGGAGGTGGAGAGAAGATGGAAAGGGAGAGCGAGAGAGTTAGGGGCTGGAGAACTGAAGGCTGAAAAGCATCCAGACAGAATAATGAAATACAGACCGTATCTGACCGACAATGTCACTGACGAGGTTCTATGCATCTCTAGATGAACAAAACATTCCGAAGATTAGCAGTCATGCTCAGAAGATGTTTGGGTCAAACTGTGTACTGTATGTGAACAGACATTTTCAGTGATATCAAGTCACAGATCATCTCTTACTGACTCTCACCTCTCAGCAATCCTGCTCACAGCGACACCAGAAACTATACCTGACTTTAATGCTCTAGTCGATGCCCATCAGAGACTATACCTGACTTTAATGCTGTGTGTGTGTGTGTGTGTGTGTGTGTGTGTGTGTGTGTGTGTGTGTGTGTGTGTGTGTGTGTGCCATAAGCATATGTTCTAGAACAGACACCACCATCAGTTCTTCTCTGTTTTATGTGAAAAATAAAGCAAATATTGCTCAAACACGAAGGGGAAATAACGCTTTGACCTTTCTAATGTGTTGTTTCACACGTGGATGTGTCTATTCTCTCTCCTCCTCCTCTTCTTTCACCATCTATTAACCCCTTCAGCATATGTCGTCACCGTGCCACCTCACTCTCTTTCACGTGCTCTCATTCATTCCTCCTCTCCACCTTCAGATATCTGGAGAGAGACAGACAAAATAAAATACCGGCCTGACATATCCTTCACGTCATCGATTTCATAGCTTCAATATTAGGAAGAGAATAACACATCTGTTTTTATGTTTTTATTTCTGTGGGCTGGTTAAACATAATCCGAAAGATGTTTAGCTGCCCAGGTCCTCTTAGCGTCAGATGACAACCACCCCTCTCTCTCTCAATTCAATTCAACTCAGAGGGATTTGTTAGCATGGGAAACACATGTTTACAATGCTAAAGCAAGTGAAATAGATAATAAACAAAGTGAAACAAACAATATAATCTCTCTGCATCTCTCTCTCTCTCCCTCTTTATCTCTCTCACCCTCCCTCCCTCCCCCCCCACACACACACACAGGCGGAGAGACAACCATCTCAATCTTAATTGAAAGATGTAATCTTGCAGATGGAAGCCATGAAACATTTATAGAGAGTGAAGGAAAGAGGGAGAAGGGAAGGGACAGTGAGTGAGAGGGAGTGAAGGAGAGGGAGAAGGGAAGGGACAGTGAGTGAGAGGGAGTGAAGGAGAGGGAGAAGGGAAGGGACAGGGAGTAAGAGGGAGTGAAGGGAAGGGACAGGGAGTAAGAGGGAGTGAAGGAGAGAGGGAAGGGACAGGGAGTGAGAGGGAGTGAAGGAGAGTGAGAAGGGAAGGGACAGGGAGTAAGAGATAGTAAAGGAGAGGGGAAGGGACAGGGAGTAAGAGAGAGTGAAGGAGAGGGAGAGGGAGAAGGGACAGGGAGTAAGAGGGAGTGAAGGAGAGGGAGAAGGGAAGGGACAGGGAGTAAGAGGGAGTGAAGGAGAGAGGGAAGGGACAGGGTGTAAGAGAGAGTGAAGGAGAGGGAGAAGGGAAGGGACAGGGAGTAAGAGGGAGAGAAGGAGAGGGAGAGGGAGAAGGGACAGGGAGTAAGAGGGAGTGAAGGAGAGGGAGAAGGAGAAGGGAAGGGACAGGGAGTGAGAGAGAGTAAAGGAGAGGGAGAAGGGAAGGGACAGGGAGTAAGAGGGAGTGAAGGAGAGGGAGAAGGGGAGGGACAGGGAGTAAGAGATAGTAAAGGAGAGGGGAAGGGACAGGGAGTGAGAGGGAGTGAAGGAGAGTGAGAAGGGAAGGGACAGGGAGTGTGAGAGAGTAAAGGAGAGGGAGAAGGGAAGGGACAGGGAGTAAGAGGGAGTGAAGGAGAGAGGGAAGGGACAGGGTGTAAGAGAGAGTGAAGGAGAGGGAGAAGGGAAGGGACAGGGAGTAAGAGATAGTAAAGGAGAGGGGAAGGGACAGGGACTGAGAGGGAGTGAAGGAGAGAGGGAGAGGGAGAAGGGACAGGGAGTAAGAGGGAGTGAAGGAGAGGGGGAAGGGAAGGGACAGGGAGTGTGAGAGAGTAAAGGAGAGGGAGAAGGAAGGGACAGGGAGTAAGAGGGAGTGAAGGAGAGAGGGAAGGGACAGGGTGTAAGAGAGAGTGAAGGAGAGGGAGAAGGGAAGGGACAGGGAGTAAGAGGGAGAGAAGGAGAGGGAGAGGGAGAAGGGACAGGGAGTAAGAGGGAGTGAAGGAGAGGGAGAAGGAGAAGGGAAGGGACAGGGAGTGTGAGATAGTAAAGGAGAGGGGAAGGGACAGGGACTGAGAGGGAGTGAAGGAGAGAGGGAGAGGGAGAAGGGACAGGGAGTAAGAGGGAGTGAAGGAGAGGGGGAAGGGAAGGGACAGGGAGTGTGAGAGAGTAAAGGAGAGGGAGAAGGGAAGGGACAGGGAGTAAGAGGGAGTGAAGGAGAGAGGGAAGGGACAGGGTGTAAGAGAGAGTGAAGGAGAGGGAGAAGGGAAGGGACAGGGAGTAAGAGGGAGAGAAGGAGAGGGAGAGGGAGAAGGGACAGGGAGTAAGAGGGAGTGAAGGAGAGGGAGAAGGAGAAGGGAAGGGACAGGGAGTGAGAGAGAGTAAAGGAGAGGGAGAAGGGAAGGGACAGGGAGTAAGAGGGAGTGAAGGAGAGGGAGAAGGGGAGGGACAGGGAGTAAGAGATAGTAAAGGAGAGGGGAAGGGACAGGGAGTGAGAGGGAGTGAAGGAGAGTGAGAAGGGAAGGGACAGGGAGTGTGAGAGAGTAAAGGAGAGGGAGAAGGGAAGGGACAGGGAGTAAGAGGGAGTGAAGGAGAGAGGGAAGGGACAGGGTGTAAGAGAGAGTGAAGGAGAGTGAGAAGGAAGGGACAGGGAGTAAGAGATAGTAAAGGAGAGGGGAAGGGACAGGGACTGAGAGGGAGTGAAGGAGAGAGGGAGAGGGAGAAGGGACAGGGAGTAAGAGGGAGTGAAGGAGAGGGGGAAGGGAAGGGACAGGGAGTAAGAGGGAGTGAATGAGAAGGGAAGGGACAGGGAGAGAGAGAGGGAGTGAAGGAGTGGGAGAAGGGAAGGGACAGGGAGTAAGAGGGAGTGAAGGAGAGAGGGAGAGGGAGAAGGGGCAGGGAGTAAGAGGGAGTGAAGGAGAGGGGGAAGGAAGGGACAGGGAGTAAGAGGGAGTGAAGGAGAGGGAGAAGGAAGGGACAGGGAGTAAGAGGGAGTGAAGGAGAGAGGGAGAGGGAGAAGGGACAGGGAGTAAGAGGGAGTGAAGGAGAGGGGGAAGGGAAGGGACAGGGAGTAAGAGGGAGTGAAGGAGAGGGGGAAGGGAAGGGACAGAGAGTAAGAGGGAGTGAGGGAGAGGGAGAAGGGAAGGGACAGGGAGTAAGAGGGAGTGAAGGAGAGGGAGAAGGGAAGGGACAGGGAGAGAGAGGGAGTGAAGGAGAGGGAGAAGGGAATGGACAGGGAGTAAGAGGGAGTGAAGGAGAGGGGGAAGGGACAGGGAGTAAGAGGGAGTGAAGGAGAGAGGGAGAGGGAGAAGGGACAGGGAGTAAGAGGGAGTGAAGGAGAGAGGGAGAAGGGACAGGGAGTAAGAGGGAGTGAAGGAGAGGGAGAAGGGAAGGGACAGGGAGTAAGAGGGAGTGAAGGAGAGGGAGAAGGGAAGGGACAGGGAATAAGAGGGAGTGAAGGAGAGGGAGAAGGGAAGGGACAGGGAGTAAGAGGGAGTGAAGGAGAGGGAGAAGGAAGGACAGGGAGTAAGAGGGAGTGAAGGAGAGGGGGAAGGGAAGGAACAGGGAGAGAGAGGGAGTGAAGGAGAGGGGGAAGGGAAGGGACAGGGAGAGAGAGAGGGAGTGAAGGAGAGGGGGAAAGGAAGGGACAGGGAGTAAGAGGGAGTGACGGAGAGGGAGAAGGGAAGGGACAGGGAGTGAGAGAGAGTGAATGAGTGGGAGAAGGGAAGGGACAGGGAGTAAGAGGGAGTGAAGGAGAGGGAGAAGGGAAGGGACAGGGAGTAAGAGGGAGTGAAGGAGAGAGGGAAGGGACAGGGTGTAAGAGAGAGTGAAGGAGAGGGAGAAGGGGAGGGACAGGGAGTAAGAGATAGTAAAGGAGAGGGGAAGGGACAGGGAGTGAAGGAGAGGGAGAGGGAGAAGGGACAGGGAGTAAGAGGGAGTGAAGGAGAGGGAGAAGGGAAGGGACAGGGACTGAGAGGGAGTGAAGGAGAGAGGGAGAGGGAGAAGGGACAGGAGTAAGAGGGAGTGAAGGAGAGAGGGAAGGGACAGGAGAGAGAGAGGGAGTGAAGGAGTGGGAGAAGGGAAGGGACAGGGAGTAAGAGGGAGTGAAGGAGAGAGGGAGAGGGAGAAGGGACAGGGAGTAAGAGGGAGTGACGGAGAGGGGGAAGGGAAGGGACAGGGAGTAAGAGGGAGTGAAGGAGAGGGAGAAGGAAGGGACAGGGAGTAAGAGGGAGTGAAGGAGAGAGGGAGAGGGAGAAGGGACAGGGAGTAAGAGGGAGTGAAGGAGAGGGGGAAGGGAAGGGACAGGGAGTAAGAGGGAGTGAAGGAGAGGGGGAAGGGAAGGGACAGAGAGTAAGAGGGAGTGAGGGAGAGGGAGAAGGGAAGGGACAGGGAGTAAGAGGGAGTGAAGGAGAGGGAGAAGGGAAGGGACAGGGAGAGAGAGGGAGTGAAGGAGAGGGAGAAGGGAATGGACAGGGAGTAAGAGGGAGTGAAGGAGAGGGAGAAGGGAAGGGACAGGGAGTAAGAGGGAGTGAAGGAGAGAGGGAGAGGGAGAAGGGACAGGGAGTAAGAGGGAGTGAAGGAGAGAGGGAGAAGGGACAGGGAGTAAGAGGGAGTGAAGGAGAGAGGGAGAAGGGACAGGGAGTAAGAGGGAGTGAAGGAGAGGGAGAAGGGAAGGGACAGGGAGTAAGAGGGAGTGAAGGAGAGGGGGAAGGGAAGGGACAGGGAGAGAGAGGGAGTGAAGGAGAGGGGGAAGGGAAGGGACAGGGAGAGAGAGGGAGTGAAGGAGAGGGGGAAAGGAAGGGACAGGGAGTAAGAGGGAGTGAAGGAGAGGGAGAAGGGAAGGGACAGGGAGTAAGAGATAGTAAAGGAGAGGGGAAGGGACAGGGAGTGAGAGGGAGTGAAGGAGAGTGAGAAGGGAAGGGACAGGGAGTGTGAGAGAGTAAAGGAGAGGGAGAAGGGAAGGGACAGGGAGTAAGAGGGAGTGAAGGAGAGAGGGAAGGGACAGGGTGTAAGAGGGAGTGAAGGAGAGGGAGAAGGGAAGGGACAGGGAGTAAGAGGGAGTGAAGGAGAGGGGGAAGGGAAGGGACAGGGAGAGAGAGGGAGTGAAGGAGAGGGGGAAGGGAAGGGACAGGGAGAGAGAGGGAGTGAAGGAGAGGGGGAAAGGAAGGGACAGGGAGTAAGAGGGAGTGAAGGAGAGGGAGAAGGGAAGGGACAGGGGAGTAAGAGATAGTAAAGGAGAGGGGAAGGGACAGGGAGTGAGAGGGAGTGAAGGAGAGTGAGAAGGGAAGGGACAGGGAGTGTGAGAGAGTAAAGGAGAGGGAGAAGGGAAGGGACAGGGAGTAAGAGGCAGTGAAGGAGAGGGGGAAGGGAAGGGACAGGGAGAGAGAGGGAGTGAAGGAGAGGGGGAAGGGAAGGGACAGGGAGAGAGAGGAGGAAGGAGAGGGGGAAAGGAAGGGACAGGGAGTAAGAGGGAGTGAAGGAGAGGGAGAAGGGGAGGGACAGGGAGTAAGAGATAGTAAAGGAGAGGGGAAGGGACAGGGAGTGTGAGGGAGTGAAGGAGAGTGAGAAGGGAAGGGACAGGGAGTGTGAGAGAGTAAAGGAGAGGGAGAAGGGAAGGGACAGGGAGTAAGAGGGAGTGAAGGAGAGAGGGAAGGGACAGGGTGTAAGAGAGAGTGAAGGAGAGGGAGAAGGGAAGGGACAGGGAGTAAGAGATAGTAAAGGAGAGGGGAAGGGACAGGGAGTGAAGGAGAGGGAGAGGGAGAAGGGACAGGGAGTAAGAGATAGTAAAGGAGAGGGGAAGGGACAGGGAGTGAAGGAGAGGGAGAGGGAGAAGGGAAGGGACAGGGAGTAAGAGATAGTAAAGGAGAGGGGAAGGGACAGGGAGTGAAGGAGAGGGAGAGGGAGAAGGGAAGGGACAGGGAGTGTGAGATAGTAAAGGAGAGGGGAAGGGAAGGGACAGGGAGTAAGAGGGAGTGAATGAGAAGGGAAGGGACAGGGAGAGAGAGAGGGAGTGAAGGAGTGGGAGAAGGGAAGGGACAGGGAGTAAGAGGGAGTGAAGGAGAGAGGGAGAGGGAGAAGGGGCAGGGAGTAAGAGGGAGTGAAGGAGAGGGGGAAGGGAAGGGACAGGGAGTAAGAGGGAGTGAAGGAGAGGGAGAAGGGAAGGGACAGGGAGTAAGAGGGAGTGAAGGAGAGAGGGAGAGGGAGAAGGGACAGGGAGTAAGAGGGAGTGAAGGAGAGGGGGAAGGGAAGGGACAGGGAGTAAGAGGGAGTGAAGGAGAGGGGGAAGGGAAGGGACAGAGAGTAAGAGGGAGTGAGGGAGAGGGAGAAGGGAAGGGACAGGGAGTAAGAGGGAGTGAAGGAGAGGGAGAAGGGAAGGGACAGGGAGAGAGAGGGAGTGAAGGAGAGGGAGAAGGGAATGGACAGGGAGTAAGAGGGAGTGAAGGAGAGGGGGAAGGGACAGGGAGTAAGAGGGAGTGAAGGAGAGAGGGAGAGGGAGAAGGGACAGGGAGTAAGAGGGAGTGAAGGAGAGAGGGAGAAGGGACAGGGAGTAAGAGGGAGTGAAGGAGAGGGAGAAGGGAAGGGACAGGGAGTAAGAGGGAGTGAAGGAGAGGGAGAAGGGAAGGGACAGGGAGTAAGAGGGAGTGAAGGAGAGGGAGAAGGGAAGGGACAGGGAGTAAGAGGGAGTGAAGGAGAGGGAGAAGGGAAGGGACAGGGAGTAAGAGGGAGTGAAGGAGAGGGGGAAGGAAAGGAACAGGGAGAGAGAGGGAGTGAAGGAGAGGGGGAAGGGAAGGGACAGGGAGAGAGAGAGGGAGTGAAGGAGAGGGGGAAAGGAAGGGACAGGGAGTAAGAGGGAGTGACGGAGAGGGAGAAGGGAAGGGACAGGGAGTGAGAGAGAGTGAATGAGTGGGAGAAGGGAAGGGACAGGGAGTAAGAGAGAGTGAATGAGTGGGAGAAGGGAAGGGACAGGGAGTAAGAGGGAGTGAAGGAGAGGGAGAAGGAAGGGACAGGGAGTAAGAGGGAGTGAAGGAGAGAGGGAAGGGACAGGGTGTAAGAGAGAGTGAAGGAGAGGGAGAAGGGAAGGGACAGGGAGTAAGAGGGAGTGAAGGAGAGAGGGAAGGGACAGGGAGTAAGAGATAGTAAAGGAGAGGGGAAGGGACAGGGAGTAAGAGAGAGTGAAGGAGAGGGAGAAGGGAAGGGACAGGGAGTAAGAGATAGTAAAGGAGAGGGGAAGGGACAGGGAGTAAGAGAGAGTGAAGGAGAGGGAGAAGGGAAGGGACAGGGAGTAAGAGATAGTAAAGGAGAGGGGAAGGGACAGGGAGTGAAGGAGAGGGAGAGGGAGAAGGGACAGGGAGTAAGAGGGAGTGAAGGAGAGGGAGAAGGGAAGGGACAGGGACTGAGAGGGAGTGAAGGAGAGAGGGAGAGGGAGAAGGGACAGGGAGTAAGAGGGAGTGAAGGAGAGAGGGAAGGGACAGGGAGAGAGAGAGGGAGTGAAGGAGTGGGAGAAGGGAAGGGACAGGGAGTAAGAGGGAGTGAAGGAGAGAGGGAGAGGGAGAAGGGACAGGGAGTAAGAGGGAGTGAAGGAGAGGGGGAAGGGAAGGGACAGGGAGTAAGAGGGAGTGAAGGAGAGGGAGAAGGGAAGGGACAGGGAGTAAGAGGGAGTGAAGGAGAGAGGGAGAGGGAGAAGGGACAGGGAGTAAGAGGGAGTGAAGGAGAGGGGGAAGGGAAGGGACAGGGAGTAAGAGGGAGTGAAGGAGAGGGGGAAGGGAAGGGACAGAGAGTAAGAGGGAGTGAGGGAGAGGGAGAAGGGAAGGGACAGGGAGTAAGAGGGAGTGAAGGAGAGGGAGAAGGGAAGGGACAGGGAGAGAGAGGGAGTGAAGGAGAGGGAGAAGGGAATGGACAGGGAGTAAGAGGGAGTGAAGGAGAGGGAGAAGGGAAGGGACAGGGAGTAAGAGGGAGTGAAGGAGAGAGGGAGAGGGAGAAGGGACAGGGAGTAAGAGGGAGTGAAGGAGAGAGGGAGTAAGAGGGAGTGAAGGAGAGAGGGAGAAGGGACAGGGAGTAAGAGGGAGTGAAGGAGAGGGAGAAGGGAAGGGACAGGGAGTAAGAGGGAGTGAAGGAGAGGGGGAAGGGAAGGGACAGGGAGAGAGAGGGAGTGAAGGAGAGGGGGAAGGGAAGGGACAGGGAGAGAGAGGGAGTGAAGGAGAGGGGGAAAGGAAGGGACAGGGAGTAAGAGGGAGTGAAGGAGAGGGAGAAGGGAAGGGACAGGGAGTAAGAGGGAGTGAAGGAGAGGGAGAAGGGAAGGGACAGGGAGTAAGAGGGAGTGAAGGAGAGGGGGAAGGGAAGGGACAGGGAGTGCGAGGGGGAGAAGGAGAGGGAGAAGGGAAGGGACAGGGAGTGAGAGAGAGTAAAGGAGAGGGAGAGGGAGAAGGGAAGGGACAGGGAGGGAGTGAAGGGAAGGGACAGGGAGTGAGAGAGAGTGAATGAGAGGGAGAAGGGAAGGGACAGGGAGAGAGAGGGAGTGAAGGAGAGGGAGAAGGGAAGGGACAGGGAGTGAGAGAGAGTGAATGAGAGGGAGAAGGGAAGGGAGAGAGGGAGTGAAGGAGAGGGAGAAGGGAAGGGACAGGGAGTGAGAGAGAGTGAATGAGAGGGAGAAGGGAAGGGACAGGGAGTAAGAGGGAGTGAAGGAGAGGGAGAAGGGAAGGGACAGGGAGAGAGAGGGAGTGAAGGAGAGGGAGAAGGGAAGGGACAGGGAGTAAGAGGGAGTGAAGGAGAGGGAGAAGGGAAGGGACAGGGAGTGAGAGGGAGTGAAGGAGAGAGGGAAGGGAAGGGACAGGGAGAGAGAGGGAGTGAAGGAGAGGGAGAAGGGAAAGGACAGGGAGTAAGAGAGAGTAAAGGAGAGGGAGAGGGAGAAGGGAAGGGACAGGGAGTGAGAGAGAGTGAATGAGAGAGGGAGAAGGGAAGGGACAGGGAGTAAGAGGGAGTGAAGGAGAGAGGGAGAGGGAGAAGGGAATGCACAGGGAGAGAGAGGGAGAGGGAGAAGGCAAGGCACAGGGAGAGAGAGGGAGAGGGAGAAGGCAAGGCACAGGGAGAGAGAGGGAGAGGGAGAAGGCAAGGCACAGGGAGAGAGAGGGAGTGTGTATGCTGGAACCCGTCTTAAGAGACTCAATCAGATAAACTTGTCGGATTGAAAAACCACTGACGTCCTGTCCCTTCCCTCCCTGTCTCTCTTTTCCACCCACTCACTTCTCTCTCTCCCACCTCTGCCGCTCTCACCTCTCTCCCTCTCACCTTTCCCTCTCGCACCTCTCCCCCTCACCTCTCTCTCTCACCTCTCTCTCTCACCTCTCCCTCTCACCTCTCCCTCTCACCTCTCCCTCTCACCTCTCTCTCTCCCTCTCACCTTTCCCTCTCACCTTTCCCTCTCTCACCTCTCCCTCTCACCTCTCCCTCTCACCTCTCTCTCTCACCTCTCTCTCACACCTCTCTCTCTCTCACACCTCTCTCTCTCACACCTCTCTCTCTCACACCTCCCTCTCACCTCTCCCTCTCACCTCTCCCTCTCACCTCTCACTCTCACCTCTCACCTTTGCTTCTCACTCTTTCTTCTCATTCTCCTCCCGTTCACTCTCCAATATCACTCCTCCCCTCTCTCACTCCATTTCCTGCTCTTTCCCCCTCTCCTCCATCTCTCATTGTACTTTTTATTTTTCTTTGTCCATCCCTTATTCCCCTTCTTATCTGTCTGATTCATCCTTTCTCCATCCCTTATTCCCCTTCTTATCTGTCTGATTCATCCTTTCTCCACCCCTTATTCCCCTTCTTATCTGTCTGATTCATCCTTTCTCCATCCCTTATTCCCCTTATCTTTCTGATTCATCTGTTCTCCATCCCTTATTCCCATTCTTATCTTTCTGATTCATATTTTCTCCATCCCTTATTCCCCTTCTTATCTTTCTGATTCATCCTTTCTCCATCCCTTATTCCCCTTCTTATCTTTCTGATTCATCTTTTCTCCATCCCTTATTCCCCTTATCTTTCTGATTCATCTTTTCTCCATCCCTTATTCCCCTTCTTATCTTTCTGATTCATCTTTTCTCCATCCCTTATTCCCCTTCTTATCTTTCTGATTCATCTTTTCTCCATCCCTTATTCCCCTTATCTTTCTGATTCATCTTTTCTCCATCCCTTATTCCCCTTAACTTTCTGATTCATCTTTTCTCCATCCCTTATTCCCCTTATCTTTCTGATTCATCCTTTCTCCATCCCTTATTCCCCTTCTTATCTTTCTGATTCATCCTTTCTCCATCCCTTATTCTCCTTCTTATCTTTCTGATTCATCTTTTCTCCATCCCTTATTCCCCTTAACTTTCTGATTCATCTTTTCTCCATCCCTTATTCCCCTTAACTTTCTGATTCATCTTTTCTCCATCCCTTATTCCCCTTATCTTTCTGATTCATCTTTTCTCCATCCCTTATTCCCCTTATCTTTCTGATTCATCTTTTCTCCATCCCTTATTCCCCTTATCTTTCTGATTCATCTTTTCTCCATCCCTTATTCCCCTTAACTTTCTGATTCATCTTTTCTCCATCCCTTATTCTCCTTCTTATCTTTCTGATTCATCCTTTCTCCATCCCTTATTCTCCTTCTTATCTTTCTGATTCATCCTTTCTCCATCCCTTATTCTCCTTCTTATCTTTCTGATTCATCCTTTCTCCATCCCTTATTCCCCTTCCTATCTTTCTGATTCATCCTTTCTCCATCCCTTATTCTCCTTCTTATCTTTCTGATTCATCCTTTCTCCATCCCTTATTCCCCTTATCTTTCTGATTCATCCTTTCTCCATCCCTTATTCCCCTTCTTATCTTTCTGATTCATCCTTTCTCCATCCCTTATTCCCCTTCTTATCTTTCTGATTCATCTTTTCTCCATCCCTTATTCCCCTTATCTTTCTGATTCATCCTTTCTCCATCTCTTATTCTCCTTCTTATCTTTCTGATTCATCCTTTCTCCATCCCTTATTCTCCTTATTATCTTTCTGATTCATCCTTTCTCCATCCCTTATTCTCCTTCTTATCTTTCTGATTCATCCTTTCTCCATCCCTTATTCCCCTTATCTTTCTGATTCATCCTTTCTCCATCCCTTATTCTCCTTCTTATCTTTCTGATTCATCCTTTCTCCATCCCTTATTCTCCTTCTTATCTTTCTGATTCATCCTTTCTCCATCCCTTATTCCCCTTATATTTCTGATTCATCTTTGCTCCATCCCTTATTCCCCTTAACTTTCTGATTCATCCTTTCTCCATCCCTGATTCCCCTTCTTATCTTTCTGATTCATCCTTATTCCCCTCCTCTGTGTGTATACGTGTGTGTGTTTGTGTGTGTGCTTGCATGTGTTTGTGACTGTGGTAGTGCAGTAGTGTTATTGTCATATACTTGTCAGGGGCTTCCGACTTTTGTTTATTTTTTTGTCCCACAAGTTGTCAAGGAAATGCAGCAAACCAAAGGTTAATAATGTGTCCAATCATGCGTGAGGTACAAAGACACTCATTTGCATAGCAGAACAAAATCATATTGGCCAGAATCCAAACACAGACACACATGCAGGATGGTTCCCTGGATGCTGTAGCTCCAGGGAACCATCCTGTCTGTGGACACCCCAGGGGGTGAGGGATGCTGTAGCTCCAGGGAACCATCCTGTCTGTGGACACCCCAGGGGGTGAGGGATGCTGTAGCTCCAGGGAACCATCCTGTCTGTGGACACCCCAGGGGGTGAGGGATGCTGTAGCTCCAGGGAACCATCCTGTCTGTGGACACCCCAGGGGGTGAAGGATGCTGTAGCTCCAGGGAACCATCCTGTCTGTGGACACCCCAGGGGGTGAGGGATGCTGTAGCTCCAGGGAACCATCCTGTCTGTGGACACCCCAGGGGGTGAAGGATGCTGTAGCTCCAAGGAACCATCCTGTCTGTGGACACCCCAGGGGGTGAGGGATGCTGTAGCTCCAGGGAACCATCCTGTCTGTGGACACCCCAGGGGGTGAGGGATGCTGTAGCTCCAGGGAACCATCCTGTCTGTGGACACCCCAGGGGGTGAGGGATGCTGTAGCTCCAGGGAACCATCCTGTCTGTGGACACCCCAGGGGGTGAGGGATGCTGTAGCTCCAGGGAACCATCCTGTCTGTGGACACCCCAGGGGTGAGGGATGCTGTAGCTCCAGGGAACCATCCTGTCTGTGGACACCCCAGGGGTGAGGGATGCTGTAGCTCCAGGGAACCATCCTGTCTGTGGACACCCCAGGGGTGAGGGATGCTGTAGCTCCAGGGAACCATCCTGTCTGTGGACACCCCAGGGGGTGAGGGATGCTGTAGCTCCAGGGAACCATCCTGTCTGTGGACACCCCAGGGGGCGAGGGATGCTGTAGCTCCAGGGAACCATCCTGTCTGTGGACACACCAGGGGGTGAGGGATGCTGTAGCTCCAGGGAATCATCCTGTCTGTGGACACCCCAGGGGGTGAAGGATGCTGTAGCTCCAGGGAACCATCCTGTCTGTGGACACCCCAGGGGGTGAGGGATGCTGTAGCTCCAGTGAACCATCCTGTCTGTGGACACCCCAGGGGGTGAAGGATGCTGTAGCTCCAGGGAACCATCCTGTCTGTGGACACCCCAGGGGGTGAAGGATGCTGTAGCTCCAGGGAACCATCCTGTCTGTGGACACCCCAGGGGGTAAAGGATGCTGTAGCTCCAGGGAACCATCCTGTCTGTGGACACCCCAGGGGGTGAGGGAGGCTGCTAACAAGCTAGGTTGGAGAACAGGGGGAGATGGATGCAGAGATACACACTACACACACACTGCACCTGTCAGGAGGACCCCTAACCTGGAACAGTTACTCTCTCTCCCCCTCTCCCTCTTCCTCTCTCTCTCTCTCTCTCTCTCTCTCTCTCTCTCTCTCTCTCTCTCTCTCTCTCTCTCTCTCTCTCTCTCTCTCTCTCTCTCTCTCTCTCTCTCTCTCTCTCTCTCTGTCTCTGTCTCTCTCTCTCTCTCTCTCTCTCTCTGTCTCTCTCTCTCTCTGTCTCTCTCTCTGTCTCTCTCTCTGTCTCTCTCTCTGTCTCTCTCCCTGTCTCTCTCCCTGTCTCTCTCTCTGTTTCTCTCTCTCTCTGTTTCTCTCTCTCTCGGTCTCTCCCTCTCAGTCTCTCGGTCTCTCGGTCTCTCGGTCTCTCTCTCTCTCTCTCTCTCTCTCTCTCTCTCTCTCTCTCTCTCTCTCTCTCTCTCTCTCTCTCTCTCTCTCTCAAAGCCGAACACTGGTTGGGAATAGATTGAGTACAGAGTCTCTCTGTCCCAGAGGAAAGCTTGCTGTAAAGCTGGATCAATGACAAATCACATTGTGTCTGCAAGCGCTTTCTCTCAATTCCCAGCCCAGCATGTTGGACGGGGTAGAGGGAGGAACAGAGGGGGAATAGAAAGAATTGTACACTTCTCCAGACAGGTCCACCAATCACATAACTTCATTCCCCCCTGTCAGTCAAAGAAGCAGAGAGGGAGAACAGTAAAAAAAAAGGGAGATTGAAAAGGAAATGTGGAGAGAGCAAAGATGAGATAAGAGAGAGACAAACAAATGAACAAATTAATAAAAATGCTGTGAATGGGGGAGGGAGAGATATAGAAACAAATGTAATCTGAAAGAGAGAAAGAAGGAGAGGGATAGACAGAGAGTAGGAGAGGGATAGACAGAGGGAGAGGGATAGACAGAGAGAGAAGGAGAGGGATAGACAGAGAGAGAAGGAGAGGGATAGACAGAGGGATAGACAGAGAGAGAAGGAGAGGGATAGACAGAGAGAGAGGGAGAGGGATAGACAGAGGGAGAGGGATAGACAGAGAGAGAAGGAGAGGGATAGACAGAGAGAGAAGGAGAGGGATAGACAGAGAGAGAAGGAGAGGGATAGACAGAGAGAGAGGGAGAGGGATAGACAGAGAGAGAAGGAGAGGGATAGACAGAGGGAGAGGGATAGACAGAGAGAGAAGGAGAGGGATAGACAGAGGGATAGACAGAGAGAGAAGGAGAGGGATAGACAGAGAGAGAGGGAGAGGGATAGACGGAGAGAGAGGAAGAGGGATAGACGGAGAGAGAAGGAGAGGGATAGACAGAGAGAGAAGGAGAGGGATAGACAGAGAGAGAGGGAGAGGGATAGACAGAGAGAGAAGGAGAGGGATAGACAGAGGGATAGACAGAGAGAGAAGGAGAGGGATAGACAGCGAGAGAAGGAGAGGGATAGACAGAGGGATAGACAGAGAGAGAAGGAGCGGGATAGACAGAGAGAGAGGGAGAGGGATAGCCAGAGAGAGAAGGAGAGGGATAGACAGAGAGAGAGAAGGAGAGGGATAGAGAGAGAGAAGGAGAGGGATAGACAGAGAGAGAAGGAGAGGGATAGCCAGAGAGAGAAGGAGAGGGATGGAGAGAGGGAGAATGAGAGGGATAGACAGAGAGAGAAGGAGAGGGATAGACAGAGAGAGAGGGAGAGGGATGGAGAGGGAGAGGGATAGACAGAGAGAGAGGGAGAGGGATAGACAGAGAGAGAGGGAGAGGGATGGAGAGAGGGAGAGGGATAGACGGAGAGAGGGAGAGGGATAGGCGGAGAGAAGGAGAGGGATAGACAGAGAGAAGGAGAGGGATAGACAGAGAGAAGGAGAGGGATAGACAGAGAGAGGGAGAGGGATAGACAGAGAGAAGGAGAGGGATAGACAGAGAGAGAGGGAGAGGGATAGACAGAGAGAGAGAGGAAGAGGGATAGACAGAGGAAGAGGGATAGACAGAGGGAGAGGGATAGACAGAGAGAGA
>NC_060191.1:66225063-66240063 GCF_021184085.1 Oncorhynchus gorbuscha | reverse complement strand
AGGAGGGTAGGAGGTGAAGAGGGAAAGGAGGATAGGAGGTGAAGAGGGAAAGGAGGGTAGGAGGTGAAGAGGGAAAGGTGGGTAGGAGGTGAAGAGGGAAAGGAGGGTAGGAGGTGAAGAGGGAAAGGAGGGTAGGAGGTGAAGAGGGAAAGGAGGGTAGGAGGTGAAGAGGGAAAGGAGGGTAGGAGGTGAAGAGGGAAAGGAGGATAGGAGATGATAAAGGTGAGGAGGATAGGAGATGAAGAGGGAAAGGAGGATAGGAGGTGAAGAGGGAAAGGAGGGTAGGAGGTGAAGAGGGAAAGGAGGATAAGAGGTGAAGAGGGAAAGGTGGGTAGGAGGTGAAGAGGGAAAGGAGGGTAGGTGGTGAAGAGGGAAAGGAGGGTAGGAGGTGAAGAGGGAAAGGAGGGTAGGAGGTGATAAAGGTGAGGAGGAGGATAGGAGATGAAGAGGGAAAGGAGGATAGGAGATGATAAAGGTGAGGATAGGAGGTGAAGAAGGAAAGGAGGATAGGAGGTGAAGAGGGAAAGGAGGATAGGAGATGATAAAGGTGAGGAGGATCGGAGATGAAGAGGGAAAGGAGGATAGGAGGTGATAAAGGTGAGGAGGATAGGAGGTGAAGAGGGAAAGGAGGATAGGAGGTGAAGAGGGAAAGGAGGATAGGAGATGATAAAGGTGAGGAGGATAGGAGATGAAGAGGGAAAGGAGGATAGGAGATGATAAAGGTGAGGAGGATCGGAGATGAAGAGGGAAAGGAGGATAGGAGGTGATAAAGGTGAGGAGGATAGGAGGTGAAGAGGGAAAGGAGGATAGGAGGTGAAGAGGGAAAGGAGGATAGGAGATGATAAAGGTGAGGAGGATAGGAGGTGAAGAAGGAAAGGAGGATAGGAGGTGAAGAGGGAAAGGAGGATAGGAGATGATAAAGGTGAGGAGGATAGGAGATGAAGAGGGAAAGGAGGATAGGAGGTGATAAAGGTGAGGAGGATAGGAGATGAAGAGGGAAAGGAGGATAGGATGTGATTAAGTTGAGGAGGGTAGGAGGTGAATAAGGAAAGGAGGATAGGAGGTGAAGAGGGAAAGGAGGATAGGAGGTGATAAAGGTGAGGAGGATAGGTGAATAAGGAAAGGAGGAAGGATAGGAGATGAAGAGGGAAAGGAGGATAGGAGGTGAAGAGGGAAAGGAGGACAGGAGGTGATAAAGGTGAGGAGGATAGGAGGTGAAGAGGGAAAGGAGGATAGGGGGTGATAAAGGTGAGGAGGATAGGAGGTGAATAAGGAAAGGAGGATAAGAGATGAAGAGGGAAAGGAGGATAGGAGGTGATAAAGGTGAGGAGGATAGGAGATGAAGAGGGAAAGGAGGATAGGAGGTGAATAAGGAAAGGAGGATAGAAGATGAAGAGGGAAAGGAGGATAGAAGGTGATAAAGGTGAGGAGGATAGGAGGTGAAGAAGGAAAGGAGGATAGGATGTGATAAAGGTGAGGAGGGTAGGAGGTGAATAAGGAAAGGAGGATAGGAGATGAAGAGGGAAAGGAGGATAGGAGGTGAATAAGGAGGATAGGAGATGAAGAGGGAAAGGAGGGTAGGAGGTGAAGAGGGAAAGGAGGATAGGAGCTGAAGAGGGAAAGGAGGATAGGAGCTGAAGAGGGAAAGGAGGATAGGAGGTGAAGAGGGAAAGGAGGATAGCAGGTGAAGAGGGAAAGGAGGATAGGAGGTGAATAAGGAAAGGAGGATAGGAGATGAAGAGGGAAAGGAGGATAGGAGGTGAATAAGGGAAGGAGGATAGGAGATGAAGAGGGAAAGGAGGGTAGGAGGTGAAGAGGGAAAGGAGGATAGGAGGTGAAGAGGGAAAGGAGGGTAGGAGGTGAAGAGGGAAAGGAGGGTAGGAGGTGAAGAGGGAAAGGAGGGTAGGAGGTGATAAAGGTGAGGAGGATAGGAGATGAAGAGGGAAAGGAGGATAGGAGGTGATAAAGGTGAGGAGGGTAGGAGGTGAATAAGGAAAGGAGGATAGGAGATGAAGAGGGAAAGGAGGATAGGAGGTGAATAAGGAAAGGAGGATAGGAGATGAAGAGGGAAAGGAGGATAGGAGGTGAAGAGGGAAAGGAGGATAGGAGCTGAAGAGGGAAAGGAGGATAGGAGGTGAAGAGGGAAAGGAGGATAGGAGGTGAATAAGGAAAGGAGGATAGGAGATGAAGAGGGAAAGGAGGATAGGAGGTGAATAAGGGAAGGAGGATAGGAGATGAAGAGGGAAAGGAGGGTAGGAGGTGAAGAGGGAAAGGAGGATAGGAGGTGAAGAGGGAAAGGAGGGTAGGAGGTGAAGAGGGAAAGGTGGGTAGGAGGTGAAGAGGGAAAGGAGGGTAGGAGGTGAAGAGGGAAAGGAGGGTAGGAGGTGAAGAGGGAAAGGAGGGTAGGAGGTGAAGAGGGAAAGGAGGGTAGGAGGTGAAGAGGGAAAGGAGGATAGGAGATGATAAAGGTGAGGAGGATAGGAGATGAAGAGGGAAAGGAGGATAGGAGGTGAAGAGGGAAAGGAGGGTAGGAGGTGAAGAGGGAAAGGAGGATAAGAGGTGAAGAGGGAAAGGTGGGTAGGAGGTGAAGAGGGAAAGGAGGGTAGGTGGTGAAGAGGGAAAGGAGGGTAGGAGGTGAAGAGGGAAAGGAGGGTAGGAGGTGATAAAGGTGAGGAGGATAGGAGATGAAGAGGGAAAGGAGGATAGGAGATGATAAAGGTGAGGATAGGAGGTGAAGAAGGAAAGGAGGATAGGAGGTGAAGAGGGAAAGGAGGATAGGAGATGATAAAGGTGAGGAGGATCGGAGATGAAGAGGGAAAGGAGGATAGGAGGTGATAAAGGTGAGGAGGATAGGAGGTGAAGAGGGAAAGGAGGATAGGAGGTGAAGAGGGAAAGGAGGATAGGAGATGATAAAGGTGAGGAGGATAGGAGATGAAGAGGGAAAGGAGGATAGGAGATGATAAAGGTGAGGAGGATCGGAGATGAAGAGGGAAAGGAGGATAGGAGGTGATAAAGGTGAGGAGGATAGGAGGTGAAGAGGGAAAGGAGGATAGGAGGTGAAGAGGGAAAGGAGGATAGGAGATGATAAAGGTGAGGAGGATAGGAGGTGAAGAAGGAAAGGAGGATAGGAGGTGAAGAGGGAAAGGAGGATAGGAGATGATAAAGGTGAGGAGGATAGGAGATGAAGAGGGAAAGGAGGATAGGAGGTGATAAAGGTGAGGAGGATAGGAGATGAAGAGGGAAAGGAGGATAGGATGTGATTAAGTTGAGGAGGGTAGGAGGTGAATAAGGAAAGGAGGATAGGAGGTGAAGAGGGAAAGGAGGATAGGAGGTGATAAAGGTGAGGAGGATAGGTGAATAAGGAAAGGAGGAAGGATAGGAGATGAAGAGGGAAAGGAGGATAGGAGGTGAAGAGGGAAAGGAGGACAGGAGGTGATAAAGGTGAGGAGGATAGGAGGTGAAGAGGGAAAGGAGGATAGGGGGTGATAAAGGTGAGGAGGATAGGAGGTGAATAAGGAAAGGAGGATAAGAGATGAAGAGGGAAAGGAGGATAGGAGGTGATAAAGGTGAGGAGGATAGGAGATGAAGAGGGAAAGGAGGATAGGAGGTGAATAAGGAAAGGAGGATAGAAGATGAAGAGGGAAAGGAGGATAGAAGGTGATAAAGGTGAGGAGGATAGGAGGTGAAGAAGGAAAGGAGGATAGGAGGTGATAAAGTTGAGGAGGATAGGAGGTGAAGAAGGAAAGGTGGGTAGGAGGTGAAGAGGGAAAGGAGGGTAGGAGGTGAAGAGGGAAAGGAGGGTAGGAGGTGAAGAGGGAAAGGAGGGTAGAGGTGATAAAGGTGAGGAGGATAGGAGATGAAGAGGGAAAGGAGGATAGGAGATGATAAAGGTGAGGAGGATAGGAGGTGAAGAAGGAAAGGAGGATAGGAGGTGAAGAGGGAAAGGAGGATAGGAGATGATAAAGGTGAGGAGGATCGGAGATGAAGAGGGAAAGGAGGATAGGAGGTGATAAAGGTGAGGAGGATAGGAGGTGAAGAGGGAAAGGAGGATAGGAGGTGAAGAGGGAAAGGAGGATAGGAGATGATAAAGGTGAGGAGGATAGGAGATGAAGAGGGAAAGGAGGATAGGAGGTGATAAAGGTGAGGAGGATAGGAGGTGAAGAAGGAAAGGAGGGTAGGAGGTGAAGAGGGAAAGGAGGGTAGGAGGTGAAGAGGGAAAGGAGGGTAGGAGGTGAAGAGGGAAAGGAGGATAGGAGATGATAAAGGTGAGGAGGATAGGAGATGAAGAGGGAAAGGAGGATAGGAGGTGAAGAGGGAAAGGAGGGTAGGAGGTGAAGAGGGAAAGGAGGATAAGAGGTGAAGAGGGAAAGGTGGGTAGGAGGTGAAGAGGGAAAGGAGGGTAGGTGGTGAAGAGGGAAAGGAGGGTAGGAGGTGAAGAGGGAAAGGAGGGTAGGAGGTGATAAAGGTGAGGAGGATAGGAGATGAAGAGGGAAAGGAGGATAGGAGATGATAAAGGTGAGGATAGGAGGTGAAGAAGGAAAGGAGGATAGGAGGTGAAGAGGGAAAGGAGGATAGGAGATGATAAAGGTGAGGAGGATCGGAGATGAAGAGGGAAAGGAGGATAGGAGGTGATAAAGGTGAGGAGGATAGGAGGTGAAGAGGGAAAGGAGGATAGGAGGTGAAGAGGGAAAGGAGGATAGGAGATGATAAAGGTGAGGAGGATAGGAGATGAAGAGGGAAAGGAGGATAGGAGATGATAAAGGTGAGGAGGATCGGAGATGAAGAGGGAAAGGAGGATAGGAGGTGATAAAGGTGAGGAGGATAGGAGGTGAAGAGGGAAAGGAGGATAGGAGGTGAAGAGGGAAAGGAGGATAGGAGATGATAAAGGTGAGGAGGATAGGAGGTGAAGAAGGAAAGGAGGATAGGAGGTGAAGAGGGAAAGGAGGATAGGAGATGATAAAGGTGAGGAGGATAGGAGATGAAGAGGGAAAGGAGGATAGGAGGTGATAAAGGTGAGGAGGATAGGAGATGAAGAGGGAAAGGAGGATAGGATGTGATTAAGTTGAGGAGGGTAGGAGGTGAATAAGGAAAGGAGGATAGGAGGTGAAGAGGGAAAGGAGGATAGGAGGTGATAAAGGTGAGGAGGATAGGTGAATAAGGAAAGGAGGAAGGATAGGAGATGAAGAGGGAAAGGAGGATAGGAGGTGAGAGGGAAAGGAGGACAGGAGGTGATAAAGGTGAGGAGGATAGGAGGTGAAGAGGGAAAGGAGGATAGGGGGTGATAAAGGTGAGGAGGATAGGAGGTGAATAAGGAAAGGAGGATAAGAGATGAAGAGGGAAAGGAGGATAAGAGGTGATAAAGGTGAGGAGGATAGGAGATGAAGAGGGAAAGGAGGATAGGAGGTGAATAAGGAAAGGAGGATAGAAGATGAAGAGGGAAAGGAGGATAGAAGGTGATAAAGGTGAGGAGGATAGGAGGTGAAGAAGGAAAGGAGGATAGGAGGTGATAAAGTTGAGGAGGATAGGAGGTGAAGAAGGAAAGGTGGGTAGGAGGTGAAGAGGGAAAGGAGGGTAGGAGGTGAAGAGGGAAAGGAGGGTAGGAGGTGAAGAGGGAAAGGAGGGTAGAGGTGATAAAGGTGAGGAGGATAGGAGATGAAGAGGGAAAGGAGGATAGGAGATGATAAAGGTGAGGAGGATAGGAGGTGAAGAAGGAAAGGAGGATAGGAGGTGAAGAGGGAAAGGAGGATAGGAGATGATAAAGGTGAGGAGGATCGGAGATGAAGAGGGAAAGGAGGATAGGAGGTGATAAAGGTGAGGAGGATAGGAGGTGAAGAGGGAAAGGAGGATAGGAGGTGAAGAGGGAAAGGAGGATAGGAGATGATAAAGGTGAGGAGGATAGGAGATGAAGAGGGAAAGGAGGATAGGAGGTGATAAAGGTGAGGAGGATAGGAGGTGAAGAAGGAAAGGAGGATAGGAGGTGAAGAGGGAAAGGAGGATAGGAGATGATAAAGGTGAGGAGGATAGGAGATGAAGAGGGAAAGGAGGATAGGAGGTGATAAAGGTGAGGAGGATAGGAGATGAAGAGGGAAAGGAGGATAGGATGTGATTAAGTTGAGGAGGGTAGGAGGTGAATAAGGAAAGGAGGATAGGAGGTGAAGAGGGAAAGGAGGATAGGAGGTGATAAAGGTGAGGAGGATAGGAGATGAAGAGGGAAAGGAGGATAGGAGGTGAATAAGGAAAGGAGGATAGAAGATGAAGAGGGAAAGGAGGATAGAAGGTGATAAAGGTGAGGAGGATAGGAGGTGAAGAAGGAAAGGAGGATAGGAGGTGATAAAGTTGAGGAGGATAGGAGGTGAAGAAGGAAAGGTGGGTAGGAGGTGAAGAGGGTAAAGGAGGGTAGGAGGTGAAGTGGGAAAGGAGGGTAGGAGGTGAAGAGGGAAAGGAGGGTAGAGGTGATAAAGGTGAGGAGGATAGGAGATGAAGAGGGAAAGGAGGATAGGAGATGATAAAGGTGAGGAGGATAGGAGGTGAAGAAGGAAAGGAGGATAGGAGGTGAAGAGGGAAAGGAGGATAGGAGATGATAAAGGTGAGGAGGATCGGAGATGAAGAGGGAAAGGAGGATAGGAGAAGATAAAGGTGAGGAGGATAGGAGGTGAAGAGGGAAAGGAGGATAGGAGGTGAAGAGGGAAAGGAGGATAGGAGATGATAAAGGTGAGGAGGATAGGAGATGAAGAGGGAAAGGAGGATGGGAGGTGATAAAGGTGAGGAGGATAGGAGGTGAAGAAGGAAAGGAGGATAGGAGGTGAAGAGGGAAATGAGGATAGGAGGTGATAAAGGTGAGGAGGATAGGAGATGAAGAGGGAAAGGAGGATAGGAGGTGATAAAGGTGAGGAGGATAGGAGGTGAAGAGGGAAAGGAGGACAGGAGGTGATAAAGGTGAGGAGGATAGATGAAGAGGGAAAGGAGGATAGGAGGTGATAAATGTGAGGAGGATAGGAGGTGAATAAGGAAAGGAGGATAAGAGATGAAGAGGGAAAGGAGGGTAGGAGGTGATAAAGGTGAGGAGGATAGGAGGTGAAGAGGGAAAGGAGGGTAGGAGGTGATAAAGGTGAGGAGGATAGGAGATGAAGAGGGAAAGGAGGATAGGAGGTGATAAAGGTGAGGAGGATAGGTGAAGAAGGAAAGGAGGATAGGAGGTGATAAAGGTGAGGAGGATAGGAGGTGAAGAAGGAAAGGAGGATAGGAGATGAAGAAGGAAAGGAAGACAGGTGAAGAAGGAAAGGAGGACAGGAGGTGAAGAAGGAAAGGAGGACAGGAGGTGAAGAAGGAAAGGAGGTGGAGGAGAGAAGGGAAGAAGAAGAAGAGGAGGAGAAGAGGACTAGAGGGAAAGAGAGGGAGCAAAACATGGATGAATTAAAGATGTGTCTGAAGAAATGCGCCTCAGAAATGGAGCACAGGAAAACCCGGTGAGTCTCTCTTCCTTTTCTCTCCTCTCACATCCCATCCAACCCTTTTTGTCATCCATCTTCCACTCTACCCTTTCTCTTCCCCTCGCTCTCTCTTCTACCCTCTGCCCTCTCTTACCTCACGCTCTCTTCCTCTCGCTCTCTCTTCTACCCTCTGCCCTCTCTTACCTCACGCTCTCTTCCTCTCGCTCTCTCTTCTACCCTCTGCCCTCTCTTACCTCACGCTCTCTTCCTCTCGCTCTCTCTTCTACCCTCTGCCCTCTCTTACCTCACGCTCTCTTCCTCTCGCTCTCTCTTCTACCCTCTGCCCTCTCTTACCTCACGCTCTCTTCCTCTCGCTCTCTTCTACCCTCTGCCCTCTCTTACCTCACGCTCTCTTCCTCTCGCTCTCTCTTCTACCCTCTACCCTCTCTTACCTCACGCTCTCTTCCTCTCGCTCTCTCTTCTAACCTCTGCCCTCTCTTACCTCACGCTCTCTTCCTCTCGCTCTCTCTTCTACCCTCTACCCTCTCTTACCTCACGCTCTCTTCCTCTCGCTCTCTCTTCTAACCTCTGCCCTCTCTTACCTCACGCTCTCTTCCTCTCGCTCTCTCTTCTACCCTCTGCCCTCTCTTACCTCACGCTCTCTTCCTCTTGCTCTCTCTTCTGCCCTCTGCCCTCTCTTACCTCACGCTCTCTTCTCCTCTCTCCTCTATTCTTTCTATCTCCCTCCAGGAGTGCACTACTGATCCACTTCCCAACAAATGTCACTCTAGATTAGCCTAGCTCCAGACAGCCAGTGCCATTCATCTTAATGCAGTTATGCTAATGCTAACGAGCCATGCTGCACCATGCCTGAACACTAAATGCATTAATGCTAATGCTATGTAGCACTCATCTCAGTAGCTTAGCATACAGACAAACAGCTGTGTAGTAGCACTCTGTCCTAGCATAGAATATTGCTTTGAAATTAAACATGCTTTTTTACCCATTTTAATTATACGCCGCTGGTAGTGAGCTTACTGCTGTGTCATCCGGGTTTGCAGCTGCACACAAACACACAAATATCACCCACAAAAGCACACAAGCTCGCGCACACACACACACTGTCACCCCATCACCCTGATCATTACCATTATCATGTATTAAGCCAGTGAATGTAAGAGCTCAGAGGAAGGAGGGATTGCTTTCTAATTTTAAAGAGTTGCCTCCAGATTCCTCCAGTCTAGTACAGTCCCCTAGTTTGGAATAGAGGACATGTTGGGACCAGATGCCTCCAGTCTAGTACAGTCCCCTAGTTTGGAATAGAGGACATGTTGGGACCAGATGCCTCCAGTCTAGTACAGTCCCCTGGTTTGAAATAGAGGACATGTTGGGACCAGATGCCTCCAGTCTAGTACAGTCCCCTGGTTTGGAGCTACAGGATCAGAGACAGCGGAGGTGTGTGTGGGGGAATAGTAACTGAAGTCTGGACGGTGACAGTAGGCCACTGTCCATTAGGCCACTGTCACATGTAGCTTATTATAATGTTAACTCCTACAGAATTAAGTGTTTCTTGTAGTAAAATCCTAAACCAAATGTTCATTTTGTCTCGGGAACAGAGTGGAGAAAGGGGATTGTTTTCTATCAGGATCTTGAGAGATCTTGAGAGAATGTTAATGCGCAAGTAAGTCTATTGTGTCAAAAAAAATTGAATGTGGTACATTATTCCTAGCACACAATGCAACATCAAGTTTATTACTCTTCAAACAGTTTGCGCTGCAGCAGGTATATCTCACTGGTCACCCCCAAAGCCAACACCTCAAATGGCCGCCTTTCCTTCCAGTTCTCTCCTGCCAATGACTGGAGCGAATTGCAAAAATCACTGAAGTTGGAGACTCATATCTCCCTCACTAACTTTAAGTGTCAGCTGTCAGAGCAGCTTACCGATCGCTGCAGCTGTACACAGCCCATCTGTAAATAGCCCATCCAACCAACTACCTACCTCATCCCCATATTTGTTTTTGTCTTTCTGCTCTTTTGCACACCAGTATTTCTACCTGCACATTTTTTAAATGTTTTTATTTCACCTTTATTTAACCAGGTAGGCTAGTTGAGAACAAGTTCTCATTTGCAACTGCGACCTGGCCAAGATAAAGTATAGCAGTGTGAACAGACAACACAGAGTTACACATGGAGTAAACAATTAACAAGTCAATAACACAGTAGAAAAAAAGGGAGTCTATATACATTGTGTGCAAAAGGCATGAGGAGGTAGGCAAATAATTACAATTTTGCATATTAACACTGGAGTGATAAATGATCAGATGGTCATGTACAGGTAGAGATATTGGTGTGCAAAAGAGCAGAAAAGTAAATAAATATAAACAGTATGGGAATGAGGTAGGTAAAAATGGGTGGGCTATTTACCGATAGACTATGTACAGCGATCGGTTAGCTGCTCAGATAGCAGATGTTTGAAGTTGGTGAGGGAGATAAAAGTCTCCAACTTCAGCGATTTTTGCAATTTGTTCCAGTCACAGGCAGCAGAGAACTGGAACGAAAGGCGGCCAAATGAGGTGTTGGCTTTAGGGATGATCAGTGAGATACACCTGCTGGAGCGCGTGCTACGGGTGGGTGTTGCCATCTTTACCAGTGAACTGAGATAAGGCGGAGCTTTACCTAGCATGGACTTGTAGATGACCTGGAGCCAGTGGGTCTGGCGACGAATATGTAGCCGACTAGAGCATACAGGTCGCAGTGGTGGGTGGTATAAGGTGCTTTAGTGACAAAACGGATGGCACTGTGATAAACTGCATCCAGTTTGCTGAATAGAGTGTTGGAAGCAATTTTGTAGATGACATCGCCGAAGTCGAGGATCGGTAGGATAGTCAGTTTTACTAGGGTAAGTTTGGCGGCGTGAGTGAAGGAGGCTTTGTTGCGGAATAGAAAGCCGACTCTAGATTTGATTTTCGATTGGAAATGTTTGATCTGAGTCTGGAAGGAGAGTTCACAGTCTCGCCAGACACCTAGGTACTTAAATAAAGGTGTTCTCAACTAGCCTACCTGGTTAAATAAAGGTGTTCTCAACTAGCCTACCTGGTTAAATAAAGGTGTTCTCAACTAGTCTACCTGGTTAAATAAAGGTGTTCTCAACTAATCTACCTGGTTAAATAAAGGTGTTCTCAACTAGTCTACCTGGTTAAATAAAGGTGTTCTCAACTAGCCTACCTGGTTAAATAAAGGTGTTCTCAACTAGCCTACCTGGTTAAATAAAGGTGTTCTCAACTGGCCTACCTGGTTAAATAAAGGTGTTCTCAACTAGCCTACCTGGTTAAATAAAGGTGTTCTCAACTAGCCTACCTGGTTAAATAAAGGTGTTCTCAACTAGCCTACCTGGTTAAATAAAGGTGTTCTCAACTGGCCTACCTGGTTATATAAAGGTGTTCTCAACTAGCCTACCTGGTTAAATAAAGGTGTTCTCAACTAGCCTACCTGGTTAAATAAAGGTGTTCTCAACTAGCCTACCTGGTTAAATAAAGGTGTTCTCAACTAGCCTACCTGGTTAAATAAAGGTGTTCTCAACTAGCCTACCTGGTTAAATAAAGGTGTTCTCAACTGGCCTACCTGGTTAAATAAAGGTGTTCTCAACTAGCCTACCTGGTTAAATAAAGGTGTTCTCAACTAGCCTACCTGGTTAAATAAAGGTGTTCTCAACTAGCCTACCTGGTTAAATAAAGGTGTTCTCAACTAGCCTACCTGGTTAAATAAAGGTGTTCTCAACTAGCCTACCTGGTTAAATAAAGGTGTTCTCAACTAGCCTACCTGGTTAAATAAAGGTGTTCTCAACTAGCCTACCTGGTTAAATATAGGTGTTCTCAACTGGCCTACCTAGTTAAATAAAGGTGTTCTCAACTGGCCTACCTGGTTAAATACAGGTGTTCTCAACTAGCCTACCTGGTTAAATAAAGGTGTTCTCAACTGGCATACCTGGTTAAATAAAGGTGTTCTCAACTAGCCTACCTGGTTAAATACAGGTGTTCTCAACTAGCCTACCTGGTTAAATAACGGTGTTCTCAACTAGCCTACCTGGTTAAATAAAGGTGAAATAAACCATTAAAAAAAGAAAGAAAAGACCTACAGTTTTTGCATTTTGTTTTGGATGTGTTTCGGATTATCTTGCTCCCAATATAAATTGTAGGTAATGTATTGTGTCATTTTGGAGTCACTTTTATTGTAAATAAGAATAGAATATGTTTCTGAACTTTTCTACATTAATGTGGAACCATGGTTACGGATAATCATGAATGAATAATGAATATTGATGAGTGAGAAAGTTACAGATGCAGAAAGATCATGCCCCCAAAACTTACTGCCACAACCAGTAAGAAATACAAGGGGATGTGGTAAAAATCCTACTGTCAGCTCTCCCCATCCCTCCATACCTCTGTACCCACCCTTCTACTCCTCACACATTGAGTGGTGAGATAAAAGGTCAGCTCACAGAGAGGGGTCAGAAAAGAAAGGAGGGAGAGGGTGAGGTAGAGAGAAGGGGGGAGAGGGTAGCTAGAGAGAGGAGGGGGAGGTAGGGAGAGAGGGAGGTGGAGGTGGAGGGAGAGGGGAAGGTAGAGAGAGAGGGGGAGGTAGAGAGAGGGGGAGGAAGAGAGAGGGGGAGAGGGGGAGGCAGAGAGAGGAGGGAGAGGGGGAGGTGGGGAGAGGGGGAGGTAGAGAGAGGAGGGAGAGGGGAGGGAAAGAGAGGAGGGAGAGGGGGATAAAGAGAGGGGGTAGAGAGAGGGGGTAGAGGGGGAGATAGAACGAGGGGGAATTAGAGAGAGGAGGGAGAGGGGGTAGAGGGCAGAATCTCTCTTCACCTTGAAAAAAACATGAGATTGCTGTTGTTCATTATGGAAATAAATTTAGGTAAGAGTAATGAGTCTGTTGTTCTATATGCTGCATGGACAAATGGGGAACATCAGGCACCTGCATGGACAAATGGGGAACATCAGGCACCTGCATGGACAAATGGGGAACATCAGGCACCTGCATGGACAAATGGGGAACATCAGGCACCTGCATGAACAAAGGGGAACATCATGCACCTGCATGAACAAAGGGGAATGTCAGGCACCTGCATGGACAAATGGGGAACATCAGGCACCTGCATGGACAAATGGGGAACATCAGGCACCTGCATGGACAAATGGGGAACATCAGGCACCTGCATGGACAAAGGGGAACGTCAGGCACCTGCATGGACAAATGGGGAACATCAGGCACCTGCATGGACAAATGGGGAACATCAGGCACCTGCATGGACAAATGGGGAACATCAGACACCTGCATGAACAAAGGGGAACGTCAGGCACCTGCATGGACAAATGGGGAACGTCAGGCACTGCACGAGCAAAGGGGAACATCAGGCACCTGCACGAACAAATGGGGAACATCAGGCACCTGCATGAACAAATGGGAACATCAGGCACCTGCATGAACAAATGGGAACATCAGGCACCTGCATGAACAAAGGGGAACATCATGCACCTGCATGAACAAAGGGGAACATCAGGCACCTGCATGAACAAATGGGAACATCAGGCACCTGCATGAACAAAGGGGAACATCAGGCACCTGCATGAACAAAGGGGAACATCATGCACCTGCATGAACAAAGGGGAACATCAGGCACCTGCATGAACAAATGGGGAACATCAGGCACCTGCATGAACAAATGGGAACATCAGGCACCTGCATGAACAAATGGGAACATCAGGCACCTGCATGAACAAATGGGGAACATCAGGCACCTGCATGAACAAATGGGAACATCAGGCACCTGCATGAACAAATGGGAACATCAGGCACCTGCATGGACAAATGGGGAACATCAGGCACCTGCATGAACAAATGGGAACATCAGGCACCTGCATGAACAAATGGGAACATCAGGCACCTGCATGAACAAAGGGGAACATCAGGCACCTGCATGGACAAAGGGGAACATCAGGCACCTGCATGAACAAATGGGAACATCAGGCACCTGCATGAACAAAGGGGAACATCAGGCACCTGCATGGACAAAGGGGAACATCAGGCACCTGCATGAACAAAGGGGAACATCAGGCACCTGCATGAACAAATGTGGGGCAACAATCACATATTGTGTGTGTGTGTGTGTGTGTGTGTGTGTGTGTGTGTGTGTGTGTGTGTGTGTGTGTGTGTGTGTGTGTGTGTGTGTGTGTGTGTGTGTGTGTGTGTGTGTGTGTGTGTGTGTGTGTGTGTGTGTGTGTGCGTGAGGGAGGGAGGGGAGAGTGGGGAGAGAGAGAGATGAAGAGGGAGAGAGAGAGAGATAAAGAGGGAGAGAGTCAGAGAGTTTATACACTTTGTATATTATCATTTCATCTACATTGTAAACACCTGCTAACAAATCCCTCTGAGTTGAATTGAGAGAGAGAGACACCTCATCACACTGGGCAGCTAAACACGGATTATGTTTACACCTAAAAACATAAAAACACCTGAAAAACACACCGGTATTTTACAGATATCTGAAGGTGGAGAGGAGGAATGAATACACACAACTACTGAAGGGGTACATCTACACACACGTGTGAAACAACACACCTACTGTACACGTACACATACCTACTGTACACATACACGCACACACACACACCTACACCTACACACAACTACTGTACATCTACACACACCTACACACCTACTGTACACGTAAGAGTAAGAGAGAGAGACAGCGAGAAACAGAGAGACAGCGAGAAAAAGAGAGACACCAATAGATAGAGAGAGACAGCGAGAGAGACCGCGAGAGTAAGAGAGGAGAGAGACAGAGAGACAGAGAGAAAAAGAGAGAGAAAAAGACAGGAGAGAGAGAGAAAGAGAGACAGCGAGAAAAAGACAGGAGCGAGAGAGAGTGAGAAAGAGAGACAGCAATAGATAGAGAGGAGAGAGAGACAGCGAGAGTAAGAGAGAGAGAGACATCGAGAGAAAGAGAGACAGCAAGAGAAAGAGAGACAGCGAGAGAAAGAGAGGAGAGAGAAAGAGAGACAAAGAGAAAGGGAGAGAGAAAAAGACAGGAGAGAGAGAGAGAGAAAGAGAGAGAGAAAAAGACAGGAGAGAGAAAGAGAGACAGAGAGAAAGAGAGAGAGAAAAAGGCAGGAGAGAGAGAGAGTGAGAAAGAGAGACAGCAATAGATAGAGAGGAGAGAGAGAGTGAGAGAGACAGCGAGAGTAAGAGAGAGAGACAGCGAGAGAGAGACAGCGAGAGAAAGAGAGACAGCGAGAGAAAGAGAGACAGCAATAGATAGAGAGGAGAGAGAGACAGCGAGAGAGACCGCGAGAGTAAGAGAGGAGAGAGACAGAGAGACAGAGAGAAAGAGAGAGAGAAAAAGACAGGAGAGAGAGAGAGTGAGAAAGAGAGACAGCGAGAAAAGACAGGAGAGAGAGAGAGTGAGAAAGAGAGACAGCAATAGATAGAGAGGAGAGAGAGACAGCGAGAAACAGAGAGACAGAGAAAAAGAGAGACATCGAGAGAAAGAGAGACAGCAAGAGAAAGAGAGAGA
>NC_060191.1:66172563-66222563 GCF_021184085.1 Oncorhynchus gorbuscha | reverse complement strand
CACGCAAAAACATGACAAACCACAGAACAGGGAGTGGAATCTGTGCTGCTTTGCAGAGGACACAAACAGCATTTCCATAATTCATGTTGATTAACACAGTGCTCTGCGTTTCACTGTGACTAACAAGCCAGACCGAGGGAAAGCAAGAAAACGGCAATTGTCTTCATTACAGAAAACATGCTTCAGTCACTTAACATGACTCGACACACAGACACAACACACACAGACACATTTACTCTCTGTGTGTTCAAAGGCATAACATTGTCGATCCGGTTTTGTTTGTCCCTCACAGCCATCCGTTCTGACACGGTTGTCACGGGCCACTGTAAAAGTGGGGTAAACAGACGGCGTTGCTACACCACTTCCTGTCCTGCCTCCCTGTGGGAATGTTGTACTCTGATTAAATCAGTTCCCCCAGAACCAGTGTCTTCCCCTCATGGCGAAGGGGAAAAAAGAAACCAGCCTTTTACAGGCCTCTGTCTCTCATTCTCTCACCGTGTGGCTCAGTTGGTAGAGCAAGGGGCTTATAACACCAGAGGTCAATTCCCATGTCAGACCAGTATGAGGAGGTCTACAGTATGCACTTACTGTAAGATACTCTGTATAAGTGATGTCAACATACAGGGCCTTTAGAAATGGATTACATGTAGATGTTGTGTCACTAGCCAACACACAATACACCATAATTATAAAGGGGAATTATGTTTTTAGAATGTTTAACAAATTAATTTAAAAAATGAAAAGTTGAAATGTCTTGAGTCAATTAGTATTCAACCCCTTTGTTATGGCCTAAATAAGTTCAGGAGTCAAAATGTGCTTAACAAGTCGCATAATAAGTTTCATGGACTCTGTATGCAATAATAGTATTTAACATGATTTTTTAAATGACTAGTACATCTCTGTACCCCACACATACAATTATCTGTAAGGTCGAGCAGTGAATTTCAAACACAGATTCAACCACAAAGACCAGGGAGGTTTTCCAATGCCTCGCAAAGAAGGGCACCGATTGGTCGATGGGCATAAATAAAAAAGCAGACACTGAATGTCCCTTTGAGCCTGGTGAAGTTATTCATTACACTGGAAGGTGTATCAATACACCCAGTCACTACAAAGATACAGGCGTCCTTCCTAACTCCGGAGAGGAAGGAAACCGCTCAGGGATTTCACCATGAAGCCAATGGTGACATTTAAACAGACACACAGTTTAATGACTGTGATAGGAGAAAACTGAGGATGGATCAACACCATTATACTGAGTTTCTTCACAATACTAACTAAAATGACAGAGTGAAAAGAAGGAAGCCTATACAGAATAAAAAATATTCCAAAACATGCCTCCAGTTTGCAAAAAGGCAATAAAGTAAAACGGCTAAATATATGGTAAAAAAAAAACTTTATACAAAGTGTTACTGTATGTTTGGGGAAAATCCAACACAACACATCACTGAGTACCACTCTTCATATTTTCAAGCATGGTGGTGGCTGCATCATGTTATGGGTATGCTTCTCATTAGCAAGGACTATTGTTTTATTTTTAGGATAAACATGAATGGAATAGAGTTAAGCACAGGCCATATCCAAGAGGAAAACCTAGTTCAGTCTGCTTTCCAACAGACACTGGGAGACAGATTCACCTTTCAGCAGGACAATAACCTAAAACACAAGGCCACATCTACACTGGAGTTTTATTTAAGAACACATTCTTATTCACAATGACAGCCTAGGAACAGTGGGTTAACTGCCTTTGTTCAGAGGCAGAATGACAGCCTAGGAACAGTGGGTTAACTGCCTTGTTCAGAGGCAGAATGACAGATTTTTACCTTGTTAGCTCAGGGATTCAATCTAGCAACATTTTGGTTACTGTCCCAACGCTCTAACCACTAGGCTATCTGCCACACCAGCACTCTGCCACACCAGCTCTCTGCCACACCAGCTCTCTGCCACACCAGCTACCTGCCGGAGTTACTTATCAAGACAACATTGAATGTTCCTAGTTACAGTTTTGACTTAAATCAGCTTGCAAATATATGGCAAGACTTGAAAATAGTTGTCTGGCAATGATCAACAACTACTTGCCAGAGATTGAATAATTATTTTATGAATAATGTGCAAATATTGTACAATACAGGTGTGCAAAGCTCTTAGAGATTTACCCAGAAAGACTCCCAGCTGTAATCACTGCCAAAGGTGATTCTAATATGTATTGACTCTGGGGTGTGAATACCTCTGTAAATTAGATATTATTGTATTTCATTTTCAATACATTTGTAAACATTTCTAAAAACACGTTTTCACTTTGCAATTATGGGGTGTTGTGTGTAGATGCGTGAGATCTTTATTTTTTCAATCTATTTTTAATTCAGGCTGTAACAACTAAATGTGGAATATATTGGACTATATTTGTGGACTATATTATTTGGACTATATTTCTGAAGTCACTGTACACACACACACACACGCACGCACGCACGCACACACACACACACACACACACACACACACACACACACACACACACACACACACACACACACACACACACACACACACACACACACACACACACACACACACACACACACACACACACTTATTAGATTTAAAACAATTCAGCCATTTGCCAAGTCTTAAATATTTATGCACACCTGCTTTCTACATTTCACTCTCAAGATGAGCAGTGTGTGTGTGTGTGTGTGTGTGTGTGTGGTGTGCTTGCGTATGTGTAGGGAGAGGTGCTGGCTATAGAGAGGGGAGTGGAAGGGGAGGTGCTGTGTAGAGGTGAGGGGAGGGCAGGAGGATGTACTGGGTAGAGAGGAGGGAAGGAGGTAGAGGAGGAGAAGGTGCTGGGTAGAGGGGAGGGGAGGGTAGGGGAGGGGAGGTGTTGGGTAGAGGGGGTGGAGGAGGAGGTGCTGGGTAGAGGGGAAGTACTGAGTAGAGTGGGGGGGGGTGGAGGAGGAGGTGCTGGGTATAGGGGGGTGGAGGAGGAGGTGCTGGGTAGAGGGGAGGGGAGGGGGGGGAGGTTCTTGGTAGAGGGAGGGGTGGTACTGGGGGGGTTCTGGGTAGAGAGAGGGGAGTGGCGGGCGAGATAGAGAGAGGAGGCAGAGGTTTCTGACCGCTACATTAGCCCGTCTCGTTCTCCCCTCCAGATCCATTAGCATATCATTAGGAAACATCTGAACTTACAGATGTTTGATGCTCGCCTGGCAGCCTCGCTGCACAGCATTGCACACACACACACACTCAATCACAAACACACACACACACAATCAAACACAAACACAAACACACACACACACACACACACACACACACACACACACACACACACACACACACACACACACACACACACACACACACACACACACACACACACACACACACACACACACACACACACACATACGGATACACACACACACACACACACAAACACATAGGCTACACTAAAATACACACTGACTGAACTCACAGCTGTTTTCTGTTTGCCTTAGGCACGATCAGAATACCCGCTGACAGGAGACAAGGGTTGGCAGAGCTCAGCAAGAGAGAGGTGTGTGTGTGTGTGTGTGTGTGTGTGTGTGTGTGTGTGTGTGTGTGTGTGTGTGTGTGTGTGTGTGTGTGTGTGTGTGTGTGTGTGTGTGTGTGTGTGTGTGTGTGTGTGTGTGTGTGTGTGTGTGTGTGTGTGTGTGTGGCGTTTGACTATATATATGCCAGAGTCAACACTGCTGCACTGTTTATAATCACTCACAAGTTTGCCTTGACTCTGTCTCTCTGCTGTGACAGAGAGAGAGGGGGAGGGAGGGAATGAGTGAGATAGTCAGACTTTGGTTGGACAGAGAGAGAGCATAATGTCTGACAGGATAGGTTGATCTGCTCATCATGAAAGGGGGAGGAAGAAATTATCTCTAATCAGTTGTCAAAGCCAGAGAGGAGCTGAAGCCATGTCGGCCTATCAGACAGAAACACTAGCCTCAGTTTCTGCATGTAGTAGTTAGACCTTCTGTCCCCTCACCAGTAGTTTAGACCTTCTGTCCCCTCACCAGTAGTTAGACCTTCTGTCCCCTCACCAGTAGTTTAGACCTTCTGTCCCCTCGCCAGTAGTTTAGACCTTCTGTCCCCTCACCAGTAGTTTAGACCTTCTGTCGCCTCGCCAGTAGTTTAGACCTTCTGTCGCCTCGCCAGTAGTTTAGACCTTCTGTCCCCTCGCCAGTAGTTTAGACCTTCTGTCCCCTCACCAGTAGTTTAGACCTTCTGTCGCCTCGCCAGTAGTTTAGACCTTCTGTCCCCTCACCAGTAGTTTAGACCTTCTGTCTCCTCACCAGTAGTTTAGACCTTCTGTCCCCTCACCAGTAGTTTAGACCTTCTGTCCCCTCACCAGTAGTTTAGACCTTCTGTCTCCTCACCAGTAGTTTAGGCCTTCTGTCGCCTCACCAGTAGTGGCAGTGGGGGTGGCAGTGAGGGTTGAGGGTGGGTGTGGGTTTTGAGTGAGGGTGGCAGTGGGGGTGGAAGGGGAGGATGGTAAAGGGGGTGGAGGGTGGGGGTGGGGGTGGAAGTTGGCAATGGAGGTGGTGGGTGGCGTGGAATTGGATTGGAGGGTGGCAGCAGGGGTGGATGGTGGCTGTGGAGGTGGAGGGTGGCAGTGGAGGGTGGCAGTGGAGGTGGAGGGTGGTGTGGGATTGGAGGGATGGCAGTGGGAGTGGAGGGAGGAAAGATGGGTGGAGGTGGAGGGTGGAAGTGGGGGTGGAGGGTGGTGGACAATTATCTTAATCTTTGTACTGACTAATACTGTGTGTGTGTGTTTGTGTGTGTGTGTGTGTCTGTGTGTACGTGTGCGTGTGTGTGTGTTAGTGTGTTTGAATGTGCGCGTGTGCTTGTGCGTGCAATTGTGTTGTGTGCAGCTGTGCATGTCATGTGTGTATGTTAGAGGCAGGCCTATAGTAATTGCTGCAATATGTCACACTTCGGAGAGAAGGGTTTGATGCTGTCCTTAGCACTACATTAGTGCTACAGCGATGTGAGGTATTGAGTATCGACCCAGCGTTCTACACAATGACAGAGGAGACGGATGGAGATGCTGTATACAGATATGAGCAGGGTACTCTGCATGCTCTGTGCTGAGGGGTCTTTCCCTTTGTATTAAGGCTCTGAAGGGGTCTTCCCCTTTGTCTCAGATGTTCTGAGAGGTCTTTCCCATTGTCTCAGGGTTTTGATGAGTCTTTCCCATTGTCTCATTCATGGATTAAAATCCTGCAGCGCACGCAAGGTCCCCCTGCTCAAGCCAGCGCATGTCCAGGCCCGTCTGAAGTTTGCCAATGACCATCTGGATGATCCAGAGGAGGAATGGGAGAAGGTCATGTGGTCTGCACGTCTCTCCAACGGGTAGTATAACTTTTTCATTATATTTCATTATATCATTCATTATATCACAACGGTTTGATTTGTCTTATCTTAGCAAATTCTTCTCAGCTAGCTACATAGCCGTCTTTGTATCAAAGATAATTGCGTAATTATCGTATTTCGCCGTCCTAACGTAGTCTTCACTAGCCAGCTAGCTAACGTCCACTGATTAGCTGCACTGAGAAACTTTTACACTCAACTGAACGACTTGATTAGTTTAGTGTTAGCTAGCTACATAGCTGTCTTTGCTGTCTTCGTATCATCGTATCCAAGATAATTGTGTTGTTTAGGTTTAGAGTGTGTAGTCTTAGAGTGATTATCTTAATTTACCGAGGTTAGCTAGCCAGCTATTTGTCGTCCTTAACGTAGGTGACTCTGCTAGCTAGCCAACAGCTAGCCAACGCTAGCCAACGTCTTCTGTATAGAACTCAACTACCCGGTCGCACTCACAGGTAGTATCACATTTTCACTTCATTTCATTACAGTACAACGGTTTGATTTGTTTGATCGTAGCTAGCTACTTAGCTAGCTACATAGCCGTCTTTGTATCAAAGATAATTGTGTAGTCTAGAGCGATTTTCTAGGTTCGCTAGCCATCTATTGTCGTTCTTTTAACGCAACGTAACGTAAACAACACTGCTAGCTAGCCTGCTAGCCCCGAATAGCAACACTGCAGAAACTATTACACTCAACGGAACGACTTGATTAGTGTAGTGTCAACAACGCACCCACCGCCAGCTGGCCTACTTCAGCAGTACTGTATCATTTTAATCATTTTTAGTCAATAAGATTCTTGCTACGTAGCTTAACTTTCTGAACATTCGAGACGTGTAGTCCACTTGTCATTCCAATCTCCTTTGCATTAGCGTAGCCTCTTCTGTAGCCTGTCAACTATGTGTCTGTTTATCCCTGTTCTCTCCTCTCTGCACAGACCATACAAACGCTCCTCACCGCGTGGCCGCGGCCACCCTACTCTGGTGGTCCCAGCGCGCACGACCCACGTGGAGTTCCAGGTCTCCGGTAGCCTCTGGAACTGCCAATCTGCGGTCAACAAGGCAGAGTTCATCTCAGCCTATGCCTCCCTCCAGTCCCTCGACTTCTTGGCACTGACGGAAACATGGATCACCACAGACAACACTGCTACTCCTACTGCTCTCTCTTCGTCCTCCCACGTGTTCTCGCACACCCCGAGAGCGTCTGGTCAGCGGGGTGGTGGCACCGGGATCCTCATCTCTCCCAAGTGGTCATTCTCTCTTTCTCCCCTTACCCATCTGTCTATCGCCTCCTTTGAATTCCATGCTGTCACAGTTACTAGCCCTTTCAAGCTTAACATCCTTATCATTTATCGCCCTCCAGGTTCCCTCGGAGAGTTCATCAATGAGCTTGATGCCTTGATAAGCTCCTTTCCTGAGGACGGCTCACCTCTCACAGTTCTGGGCGACTTTAACCTCCCCTCGTCTACCTTTGACTCTTTCCTCTCTGCCTCCTTCTTTCCACTCCTCTCCTCTTTTGACCTCACCCTCTCACCTTCCCCCTACTCACAAGGCAGGCAATACGCTCGACCTCATCTTTACTAGATGCTGTTCTTCCACTAACCTCATTGCAACTCCCCTCCAAGTCTCCGACCACTGCCTTGTATCCTTTTCCCTCTCGCTCTCATCCAACACCTCCCACACTGCCCCTACTCGGATGGTATCGCGCCGTCCCAACCTTCGCTCTCTCCCCCGCTACTCTCTCCTCTTCCATCCTATCATCTCTTCCCTCCGCTCAAACCTTCTCCCACCTATCTCCTGATTCTGCCTCCTCAACCCTCCTCTCCTCCCTCTCTGCATCCCTTGACTCTCTATGTCCCCTATCCTCCAGGCCGGCTCGGTCCTCCCCTCCCGCTCCGTGGCTCGATGACTCATTGCGAGCTCACAGAACAGGGCTCCGGGCAGCCGAGCGGAAATGGAGGAAAACTCGCCTCCCTGCGGACCTGGCATCCTTTCACTCCCTCCTCTCTACATTTTCCTCCTCTGTCTCTGCTGCTAAAGCCACTTTCTACCACGCTAAATTCCAAGCATCTGCCTCTAACCCTAGGAAGCTCTTTGCCACCTTCTCCTCCCTCCTGAATCCTCCGCCCCCTCCCCCCCCTCCTCCCTCTCTGCAGATGACTTCGTCAACCATTTTGAAAAGAAGGTCGACGACATCCGATCCTCGTTTGCTAAGTCAAACGACACCGCTGGTTCTGCTCACACTGCCCTACCCTGTGCTCTGACCTCTTTCTCCCCTCTCTCTCCAGATGAAATCTCGCGTCTTGTGACGGCCGGCCGCCCAACAACCTGCCCGCTTGACCCTATCCCCTCCTCTCTTCTCCAGACCATTTCCGGAGACCTTCTCCCTTACCTCACCTCGCTCATCAACTCATCCCTGACCGTTGGCTACGTCCCTTCCGTCTTCAAGAGAGCGAGAGTTGCACCCCTTCTGAAAAAACCTACACTCGATCCCTCCGATGTCAACAATTACAGACCAGTATCCCTTCTTTCTTTTCTCTCCAAAACTCTTGAACGTGCCGTCCTTGGCCAGCTCTCCCGCTATCTCTCTCTGAATGACCTTCTTGATCCAAATCAGTCAGGTTTTAAGACTAGTCATTCAACTGAGACTGCTCTCCTCTGTATCACGGAGGTGCTCCGCACTGCTAAAGCTAACTCTCTCTCCTCTGCTCTCATCCTTCTAGATCTATCGGCTGCCTTCGATACTGTGAACCATCAGATCCTCCTTTCCACCCTCTCCGAGTTGGGCATCTCCGGCGCGGCCCACGCTTGGATTGCGTCCTACCTGACAGGTCGCTCCTACCAGGTGGCGTGGCGAGAATCTGTCTCCTCACCACGCGCTCTCACCACTGGTGTCCCCCAGGGCTCTGTTCTTGGCCCTCTCCTATTCTCGCTATACACCAAGTCACTTGGCTCTGTCATAACCTCACATGGTCTCTCTTATCATTGCTATGCAGACGACTCACAATTAATCTTCTCCTTTCCCCCTTCTGATGACCAGGTGGCGAATCGCATCTCTGCATGTCTGGCAGACATATCAGTGTGGATGACGGATCACCACCTCAAGCTGAACCTCGGCAAGACGGAGCTGCTCTTCCTCCCGGGGAAGGACTGCCCGTTCCATGATCTCGCCATCACGGTTGACAACTCCATTGTGTCCTCCTCCCAGAGCGCCAAGAACCTTGGCGTGATCCTGGACAACACCCTGTCGTTCTCAACTAACATCAAGGCGGTGGCCCGTTCCTGTAGGTTCATGCTCTACAACATCCGCAGAGTACGACCCTGCCTCACACAGGAAGCGGCGCAGGTCCTAATCCAGGCACTTGTCATCTCCCGTCTGGATTACTGCAACTCGCTGCTGGCTGGGCTCCCTGCCTGTGCCATTAAACCCCTTCAACTCATCCAGAACGCCGCAGCCCGTCTGGTGTTCAACCTTCCCAAGTTCTCTCACGTCACCCCGCTCCTCCGTTCTCTCCACTGGCTTCCAGTTGAAGCTCGCATCCGCTACAAGACCATGGTGCTTGCCTACGGAGCTGTGAGGGGAACGGCACCTCAGTACCTCCAGGCTCTGATCAGGCCCTACACCCAAACAAGGGCACTGCGTTCATCCACCTCTGGCCTGCTCGCCTCCCTACCACTGAGGAAGTACAGCTCCCGCTCAGCCCAGTCAAAACTGTTCGCTGCCCTGGCCCCCCAATGGTGGAACAAACTCCCTCACGACGCCAGGACAGCGGAGTCAATCACCACCTTCCGGAGACACCTGAAACCCCACCTCTTTAAGGAATACCTAGGATAGGTTAAGTAATCCCTCTCACCCCACCCCCCTAAGTTTTAGATGCACTATTGTTAAGTGACTGTCCCACTGGATGTCATAAGGTGAATGCACCAATTTGTAAGTCGCTCTGGATAAGAGCGTCTGCTAAATGACTTAAATGTAAATGATGTATGTAGATGTCTCAGGGTTTTGATGAGTCTTTCCCATTGTCTCAGGGTTTTGATGAGTCTTTCCCATTGTCTCAGGGTTTTGATGAGTCTTTCCCATTGTCTCAGGGTTTTGATGAGTCTTTCCCATTGTCTCAGGGTTTTGATGAGTCTTTCCCATTGTCTCAGGGTTTTGAGGAGTCTTTCCCATTGTCTCAGGGTTTTGAGGAGTCTTTCCCATTGTCTCAGGGTTTTGAGGAGTCTTTCCCATTGTCTCAGGGTTTTGATGAGTCTTTCCCATTGTCCCACGGTTGAGCTAGCATAGGCTAGCATAGGCTAATGCGATTAGTATTATTTCCCAGGACACAGACATATCTGATATTGGCAGAAAGCTTAAATTCTTGTTAATCTAACTGCACTGTTCAATAAACAGTAGCTATTACAGTGAAATAATACCATGCTATTGTTTGAGAAGAGCGCACAATTTTGAACATGAAGAGTTATTAATAAACAAATTAGACACATTTGGGCAGTCTTGATATAACATTTTGAACAGAAATGCTATGGTTCATTGGATCAGTGGATCAGTCTAAAACTTTGCACATACACTGATGCCATCTAGTGGCCCAAAACTAAATTGCACCTGGACTCTTCTCTTGCATTTCAAAGATGAGGGTGCAAAAACAATACAAAAGGTCAGTTCTTTTTTCTTTGTATTATCTTCTACCAGATATATTGCGTTATATTCTACTACATTCCTTTCACCTTTCCATAAACTTCAAAGTGTTTCCTTTCAAATGGTACCAAGAATATGCATATCCTTGCTTCAGGGCCTGAGCTACAGGCAGATAGATTTGGGTATGTCATTTTAGGCGAAAATTGAAAGAAAAGGGGCTAATCCTTAAAATGAACAGTGGAGTTTAATTTAATTAAATTTTTTATTTCCCCTTTATTTAACCAGGTAGGCTACTTGAGAACACCTTTATTTAACCAGGTAGGCTAGTTGAGAACACCTTTATTTAACCAGGTAGGCTAGTTGAGAACACCTTTATTTAACCAGGTAGGCTAGTTGAGAACACCTTTATTTAACCAGGTAGGCTAGTTGAGAACACCTTTATTTAACCAGGTAGGCTAGTTGAGAACACCTTTATTTAACCAGGTAGGCTACTTGAGAACACCTTTATTTAACCAGGTAGGCTAGTTGAGAACACCTTTATTTAACCAGGTAGGCTAGTTGAGAACACCTTTATTTAACCAAGTAGGCTAGTTGAGAACACCTTTATTTAACCAGGTAGGCTAGTTGAGAACACCTTTATTTAACCAGGTAGGCTAGTTGAGAACACCTTTATTTAACCAGGTAGGCTAGTTGAGAACACCTTTATTTAACCAGGTAGGCTACTTGAGAACACCTTTATTTAACCAGGTAGGCTACTTGAGAACACCTTTATTTAACCAGGTAGGCTAGTTGAGAACACCTTTATTTAACCAGGTAGGCTAGTTGAGAACACCTTTATTTAACCAGGTAGGCTACTTGAGAACACCTTTATTTAACCAGGTAGGCTACTTGAGAATACCTTTATTTAACCAGGTAGGCTACTTGAGAACACCTTTATTTAACCAGGTAGGCTAGTTGAGAACAGGTTGTCATTTGCAACTGTGACCTGGCCAAGATAAAGCATAGCAATTCAACACAATACAACAACACAGAGTTCCACATAGAATAAACAAAACATACAGTCAATAATACAGTAGAACAAAGAAAACAAAAAAGTCTACATACAGTGAGTGCAAATGAGGTAAGATAATAAATATAAATAAATAGGCCATGGTGGAGAAGTAATTACAATATAGCAATTAAACACTGGAATGGTAGATTATGCAGAAGATGAATGTGCACATAGAGATACTGTGATGCAAAGGAGCAAGATAAATAAATACAGTATGGGGATGAGATAGGTAGATAGATGGGCTGTTTACAGATGGGCTATGTACATGTGTAGTGATCTGTGAGCTGCTCTGACAGCTGGTGCTTAAAGATAGTGAGGGAGATATGAGTCTCCAGCTTCAGAGAGTTTTGCAGTTCATTCCAGTCATTGGCAGCAGAGAACTGGAAGGAAAGAAGACCAAAGGAGGAATTGGCTTTGGGGGTGACCAGTGAGATATATCTGCTGGAGCGTATGCTACGAGTGGGTGCTGCTATGGTGACCAATGAGCTGAGATAAGGTGGTGCTTTACCTAGCAGAGACTAGGGCCAACCAACGAGAGCGTACAGGTCGCAATGGTGAGTAGTGTATGGGGCTTTGGTGACAAAACAGATGTCACTGTGATAGACTGCATCCAGGTTGTTGAGTAGAGTGTTGGAGGTTATTTTATAGATGACATCACCGAAGTCGAGAATCGGTAGGATGGTCAGTTTTACGAGGGTATGTTTGGCAGCATGAGTGAAGGATGCTTTGTTGCGAAATAGGAAGCCGATTCTAGATTTGATTTTGGATTGGAGATGCTTAATGTGAGTCTGGAAGGAGAGTTTACAATCTAACCAGACACCTAGGTATTTGTAGTTGTCCACGTATTCTAAGTCAGAGCCGTCCAGAGTAGTGATGCTGGACGGGCGAGCAGGTGTGGGCAGTGATCGGTTGAAGAGCATGCATTTAGTTTTACTTGCGTTTAAGAGCAGTTGGAGGCCATGGAAGGAGAGTTGTATGGCACTGAAGCTTGTCTGGAGGTTAGTTAACACAGTGTCCAAAGAAGGGCCAGAAGTATACAGAATGGTGTCGTCTGCATAGAGGTGTATCAGAGAATCACCAGCAGCAAGAGCGACATCGTTGATATATACAGAGAAGAGAGTCGGCCCGAGGATTGAACCGTGTGGCACCCCCATAGAGACTGCCAGAGGTCCAGACAACAGGCCCTCCGACTTTACACACTGAACTCTATCAGAGAAGTAGTTGGTAAACCAGGCAAGGAAATCATTTGAGAAACCAAGGCTGTCGAGTCTGCCAATAAGAAAGTGGTGATTGACAGAGTCAAAAGCCTTGGCCAGGTCGATGAATACGGCTGCACAGTAATGTCTCTTATCGATGGCGGTTATGATGTCGTTTAGGACCTTGAGCGTGGCTGAGGTGCACCCATGACCAGCTCTGAAACCAGATTGCATAGCGGAGAAGGTACGGTGGGATTCGAAATGGTCGGTATTCTGTTTGCTAACTTGGCTTTCGAAGACCTTAGAAAGACAGGGTAGGATAGATATAGGTCTGTAACTTTTTGGGTCTAGTGTTACCCTATGATGACCGCGCTAGCTTTCCAATCTTTGGGAATCTCAGACGATACGAAAGAGAGGTCGAACAGGTTAGTAAATGCAACAATTTCGGCAGATCATTTTAGAAAGAGAGGGTCCAGGTTGTCTTGCCCGGCTGATTTGTGGTGGGTGGAAAGCATGGCCAGCCATAGAGAACTGCTTATTGAAATTCTCAATTATAGTGGATTTATCGGTGGTGACAGGTTCCTAGCCTCAGACCAGTGGGCAGCTGGTAGGAGGTGCTCTTATTCTCCATGGACTTTACAGTGTCCCAGAACTTTTTTGAGTAATACTACAGAATGCAAATTTCTGTTTGAAAAAGCTAGCCTTACCTTTCCTAACTGCCTGTGTATATTTGTTGCTAATTTCCATGAAAAGTTGCATATCACGGGGGCTATTCGATGCTAATGCAGAATGCCACAGGATGTTTTTGTGCTGGTTCAAGGGCAGACAGGTCTGGATTGAACCAAGGACTATATCTATTCCTAGTTTTTTTAATGGGGCATGCTTATTTAAGATGGTGAGGAAGGCACTTATAAAGAATAGCCAGGCATCATCTACTGACGGGATGAGGTCAATGTCATTCCAGGATACCCCAGCCAGGTCGATTAGAAAGGCCTGCTCGTAGAAGTGTTTTAAGGAGCGTTTGACAGTGATGAGGGGTGGTTGTTTGGTCGCAGATCCTTTTCAGATGCAGGCAATGAGGCAGTGATCGCTGAGATGTATTTGGAGGGCGAGTTATTTAGGATGACATCTATGAGGGTGCCTGTGTTTACGGATTTGTAGTTGTACCTGGTAGGTTCATTAACAATTTGTGTGAGATTGAGGGCATCAAGCTTAGATTGTAGGATGGCCGTTATGGCTGCAATCCCGATATCGGGATCGATATGACAACTACCAGTGAAAATAGAGGGCGCCAAATTTAAACCACAGAAATCTCATAATTACAATTCTCGTTGTTAATCCCACCAAAGTGTCCGATTTCAAATAGACTTTTCAGCAAAAGCACTACAACCAATTATGTTAGGTCTCCACCAAACCACAATAAGCACAGCCATTTTCCAGCTAAATATATAATTCACAAAAAGTGTAAATAAAGATAAAATGAATAACTAACCTTGAATTATCTTCATCAGATGACACTCATAGGACTTCATGTTACACAATACATGCATGTTTTGTATGATAAAGTTCATATTTATATTTTAAATTGGCTATTTAGATTCACTAGTTACAAAAACATCAAGTGATTTTGCATAGCCACATAGTTTCAACAGAAATACTCATCATAAATGTAGATGATAATACAAGTTATACACGTGGAATTATAGATATACCTGCAACCGCTGTGATTTTTAAAAAAAGTTTACGGAAAAGCAACCCATGCAATAATCTGAGACGGCACTCAGAACAAATTATCCTCCATGTTGGAGTCAACAGAAACCAGAAAATATATGATAAATGTTTCCTTACCTTTGCTGAACTTCATCAGAATGCAGTCCTAGAAATACCAGGTCCACAATAAATGCTTGATTTGTTTGAAAATGTCCGTTATTTATGTCCAATTAGCTACTTTGGTTAGCGCGTTTGGTAAACAATTCCAAAGTCACAAAGCACGTCCACTATAACGTGACGAAATGTCCAAAAGTTCCGTAACAGTCACTCACTTTTTCAAAATCCTCCTCTGATTTGTCATCCAAAGGGTCCCAGCTATAACATGTAGTGTTGTTTTGTTAGATTAAATCCTTCTTTATATCCCAAAAAGTCAGTTTAGATGGCGCCATCGATTTGAGTAATCCACTTGTTCAACATGCAGAGAAAGGAATCCAAAACTCTACCACTAAACTTTGTTAAAACAAGTCAAAATACATTTCTATTGACTCCTCGAGATACCTTAAAATGTAATCAAACTATACTATTTCATACGGAAAGAAGAATGTTCACTAGGAAACCGACATTAGCATCTTGTCTTCATCGCTCTCCCAAACACAAATTTCCAAGAGAATGTCCCAGTATTAAAACTCATATATCTTACTCGTTGTGGAAGAAACAAGCCTGAAACCTTGAACATAGAGTGCTGACACCCTCTGGAAGCCATAGGAATTGCATAATGGGAGCTAGATTTCATTATTTTTGCTATACCTTCCATTGTAAGAGCATGGGCTCTCAAAAAAGAATTCCGCTGGTTTTTCTTTGGATTTTCTCCTACCATATCTATTATGTTCTAGTCTCCTACATTATTTAAACATTTCTACAAACGTCAAAATGTGTTCTTTCCAATGGTATCAATTATATGCATCTCCTGGCTTCAGGGCAACAGGCAGTTTACTTTGGGCACGTCGGTCAGGAAATTGAGAAAAAAGGACCCTAGCCGGATAAAGTTTTAATTTAACTGTTGAAGCATGGCTTGAACATGTTACAGCTATCTCCTGGGTCATAAAGATCTAGACCTCTTGGCTTATTTAATTGAGGCTACAAGTGAGGAGTAGAATGCAATCAGTGGCAATTTTGCACCACATGAAAGATGGCACCATCCGTGTTGGCCTCGGGTCAGGCTGGGCGGAGCTGATGTGTCTGCGGATGATGTGGGATTATGAAGCGTAGGATGAGGTGTCTGGGGGTGATGTAGGATGAGGTCTGTGATCCTGACCCACGGAGGGTTGCTAACGGACACGGATGATGTCACAGGCCATTTAACAGTCAGTTAGCGCCGAGCTGCTGGGATGAGTTATAACCTGTAGAGGGCAGTGTGTGTGTGTGTGTGTGTGTGTGTGTGTGTGTGTGTGTGTGTGTGTGTGTGTGTGTGTGTGTGTGTGTGTGTGTGTGTGTGTGTGTGTGTGTGTGTGTGTGTGTGTGTGTGTGTGTGTGTGTGTGTGTCTGTGATAATAATTCATAATAATAATGTTGGTGCTCCACACATGTACTAGTGTGTATTAATACGTATGTGTGAATTGGAAATGTGTTTTTGCATATCCCAAATGTCCCTGAGACACCATGGGAGAGCGGGGTCATGGCCAGGGTCTGACATTATCAATGGCTATCCTGGTGCAATTAGGGTTAAGTAACTTGCTCAAGGGCACATTGACAGATTTTCACCTTGTACAGTCGTGGCCAAAAGTTTTGAGAATGACACAAATATTAATTTTCACAAAGTTTGCTGTTTCAGTCTCTTTAGATATTTTTTGTCAGATGTCACTATGGGATACTGAAGTATAATTAGAAGCATTTCGTAAGTGTCAAAGGCTTTTTTTGACAATTACATGAAGCTGATGCAAAGAGTCAATATTTGCAGTGTTGACCTTTCCTTTTTAAGACCTCTGCAATCCGCCCTGGCATGCTGTCAATTAACTTCTGGACCACATCCTGACTGATGGCAGCCCATTCTTGCATAATCAATGCTTGGAATTTGTCAGAATTTGTGGGTTTTTGTTTGTCCACCCACCTCTTGAGGATTGACCACAACTTCTCAATGGGATAAAGTTCTGGGGAGTTTCCTGGCCATGGACCCATAATATTGATGTTTTGTTCCCCGAGCCACTTAGTTATGACTTTTGCATTATGGCAAGGTACTCCATCATGCTGGAAAAAGCATTGGTCGTCACCAAACTGTTCCTGGATGGATGGGAGAAGTTGCTCTTTGATGATGTGTTGGTACCATTCTTTATTCATGGCTGTGTTCTTAGGCAAAATTGTGAGTGAGCCCAATCCCTTGGCTGAAAAGCAACCCCACACATGAATGGTCTCAGGATGCTTTACTGTTGGCATGACACAGGACTGATGGTAGCGCTCACCTTGTCTTCTCCGGACAAGCTTTTTTCCGGATGCCCCAAACAATCAGAAAGGGGATTGATCAGAGAAAATGACTTTACCCCAGTCCTCAGCAGTCCAATCCCTGTACCTTTTGCAGAATATCAGTCTGTCCCTGATGTTTTTCCTGGAGAGAAGTGGCTTCTTTGCTGCCCTTCTTGACACCAGGCCATCCTCCAAAAGTCTTTGCCTCACTGTGCGTGCAGATGCACTCACACCTGCCTGCTGCCATTCCTGAGCAAGCTCTGTACTGGTGTTGCCCCGATCCCGCAGCTGAATCAACTTTAGGAGGCGGTCCTGGCACTTGCTGGACTTTCTTGGGCGCCCTGAAGCATTCTTCAAAACAATTGATCCGTTCTCCTTGAAGTTCTTGATGATCCGATAAATGGTTGATTTAGGTGCAATCTTACTGGCAGCAATATCCTTGCCTGTGAAGCCCTTTTTGTGCAAAGCAATGATGACGGCACATGTTTCCTTGCAGGTAACCATGATTGTCAGAGGAAGAACAATGATTCCAAGCACCACACTCCTTTTGAAGCTTCAAGTCTGTTTTTCGAACTCAATCAGCATGACAGAGTGATCTCCAGTCTTGTCCTCGTCAACACTCACACCTGTGTTAACGAGAGAATCACTGACATGATCACAGCTGGTCCTTTTGTGGCAGGGCTGAAATGCAGTGGAATTTTTTTGGGGGGGATTCAGTTCATTTGCATGGCATAGAAGGACTTTGCAATTAATTGCAATTAATCTGATCACTCTTCATAACGTTCTGGAGTACATGCAAAGTGCCATCATACAATCTGAGGCAGCAGACTTTGTGAAAATTAATATTTGTGTCATTCTCAAAATGTTTGACCACCACTGTAGGCTTGGGGATTCGTACCAAATACCTTTTGGTTACTCAGAGCGCAAGGCTATCTGCCCTCCTAGTGGGGTGTGCGTGCGTGTGTGTGCGTGTGTGTGTGTGTGTGTGTGTGTGTGTGTGTGTGTGTGTGTGTGTGTGTGTGTGTGTGTGTGTGTGTGTGTGTGTGTGTGTGTGTGTGTGTGTGTGTGTGTGTGTGCGTGCGTGCGTGCGTGCGTGCATGCGTGCGTGCGTGTGTGTGTGTGTGTGAGACTCAGTCATCCAGGGTGACAGAGGAGGAGAGTCATCTCTCTCAGGCTGAGAGGGGTGCTGAGGGAGAACAATAGCTCATTGATTTCAACCAACTACTGGGTCTATACTGAGCAGAAAGCCTTTTCCATTCATTCACATCCACCAAGTATGGCAGGCGATATAGTTATATGTAATGAACACCATGGGAGACAGAGAGCTGGTTTCAAACGCAGGGCGCAGCAGGTGCTTATTGTAAAGGACCACAGGAGCAGGCAGGTAGCTGGGTCCAGGGGCAGGCAGAAGGTCATACAGGGAAAAGGCTAGTAACGTCATCCGGGAGATCAGGCAATAGGTTGATAACAGGAAACCTGACAGGCTAAAGTACAGGCAGGGAATAGGCAAAAGGCATCGTTAGTGAGGAAGGCAAAAACTATCATACACGGGAAGAGTAAATTGCGGGAAAACCAGAGCTCTGAATAGAAGTGTGTCACAAAACAAACAATACCTCACAATGATGCTGACATACAGGTGTGTGAACAGGTGATCAGAACTCAGGTGACTGGGATCTGGAGAGTGAGCTGTGTTCAGGGGATCTACGTGTTTGAGAGTGTGAGTTGGAAACATACATTACGCTATACTGAGTTACTGCATAGATACGTCTTCTACGCAGTGCAAATGACGTAGCCTATCAGCTTCACAGGCTTGATTACAAGTGTTCTAGTGTAGCCAAAGTTGTTCTGATTGGTTTATTTGGAAAATAAAGTCACTGTTCTTTTGCCTACTGTGGCCAACACTCTTTGCTCACAACTCTGTGTATGCCTCTGGGGCAAACATAAGCTGAATGTTGTACTAAAGGTGTAAACTTCAAAATGTTTAAAACAGAAATCCTATGTATCCAGTAGCCTAGCTAGTCTACAGTCTCCCCTGGGTCTCAGTGGGGTTTCAGCACCACGGACAGCGGCAGGCTGTTTGAAGTTGGACCATTATTAGCTTATTCACTCTGGAAATGATTTATCTACACTCGGGGTTGAATGAAGGCCAGCGCCCACACAGATAGGCATCTGTGGTCATTGAGAGACCAGAGAAAGATGCGTTCCGTTTTACTCAGAGAAAAATAACCGTTTCTATCTGTGATCCCAGCCCATCTGTCAGCCTGTCGGTTTACCGGCGGCTCTAATGGTTATGAATAAGAAGCGAGTCACAGCTGATGCTCTGCACCGGCATATTCTCACTCGGGACAGAAAATAAAACACACGTTTTATTCGACTAACTCTCTCTCTCCTACTCACGCTCCTTCATCTGCTCTCGCAGGGGGCTTGTTTAGCCATGCGTTTTAATGGGTGTAAGGAGATGGATGGCTCTGTGGCGGGAAAAACGGCGCAGGGCAGGAGTAAGGGTTAGATCCCATTGGTGCGTGCAAGTAACACGCACATACAGGGAGAGAGTGAGAGAAAGAGGGAGGAGAGACAGCGCGCGCTTTGAGTTGGAATTAATTCCCGCACACAACTCACGTACGGGGTAGCCTATGCGGTAGCCTACGTGCTTAGGCACAATTATCAGGCTATAGAAACCCCAAAAGAGTGTTTAAAAATAATGGCCTCTGTCACTGGTGAAGGGACACTGTCCATAAAAGCACCCGAATCGCCTTCACGCACACGCCACAGTCCCGCCGCATCGCGTTTAACGATTATAGCCATCTCCGCTGTCTAAACCAGACGAATCCTTATCAAAGGAGCTGTTTGATTTACCGTAATAGCGAGTTAAAGAAGAGAGGTTGGGAAAACAGATATTGAAGAAGGGGCGGGTGGAGAGTGTGTGAGAGTGTGTGTGTGTGAGAGAGAGAGAGAGAGAGAGAGAGAGAGAGAGAGAGAGAGAGAGAGAGAGAGAGAGAGAGAGAGAGAGAGAGAGAGAGAGAGAGAGAGAGGGCGCGCATGTCCAATCCTTCCATGCAGGCTGTAGACGCTCTTCACCACTGGCGAGTTTTTCCTCCTTCCCTCCCTCTCTCTTCCACCCATCTTGCATGTGCTACGTTTACCGAGCCTGACAGATCTCTCTCCAGCGGCATCGGACACTGCGGGGGGAACAAGCCCACTATGGATTGCTAAAACTCGGGCTTCTTCTTCTCTTTTCCTTCCTTCTCCCTCGCCTTGTGTCCTCCTCCTCTATGTATCTCCACAGTTGTTAAGGGACGGAAAATGAGGATTATTTACCCGCACTTTCTCGGGGTGTTTTCCGCCCTATGGGGACTGGCGACTGGGGCTTTCCCCAGCAGCGTTCAGATAGGTGAGTAGGATAAAGACCTTTAACAATGTACACTGCGTCTGGAACAGAGCTCTGTTATAACCGAGGTTTTAAGGCAAATTTTAAATGCTTTTCCTCCCCAATCGTGTGTATTTATCTAAGTGGATTTGCAATGCCGTTATTTATGTTCATTATGTAGAGGGAAAACCTTGTATGTATCTCGGCTGATGTGACTCAGATGATTATTCATAATTGTGGTAATTGTTTTCCCGCGGTGAGAACGGAAAGCTAAATGTCTTCCTGTCTCTCTCTCTCTCTCTCTCTCTCTCTCTCTCTCTCTCTCTCTCTCTCTCTCTCTCTCTCTCTCTCTCTCTCTCTCTCTCTCTCTCTCTCTCTCTCTCACTCTCTCACTCTCCCTCTCTCCCTCTCTCTCTCACTCTCACTCTCACTCTCACTCTCACTCTCACTCTCACTCTCTCTCACTCTCTCTCTCTCGCTTTCTTCCGTTTTGTCTCTGTCTCGCTCTTCCCTGCTTTCGCGTTATTTGTAGTTTAAAACGGGCATCCTGCGCTCATTAATGTTTTAGCGCGCAATGTTCCGTATGGTGCTGTTCTGAGTCAGATCGCCACTGCAGCATCCTCCCGTGCAATACATAGCCGGATAACCCTATCTACCCGATCCGAGTCCGAGCCCTTCAGCACAGGCTAGTCCCGGATCAAAGTTTCTATTAAATTAAACATGATCCACTGCCCTTCGTCAGTTATATACCCCATCCTATAACAGTCATACACACACACACACACACACACACACACACACACACACACACACACACACACACACACACACACACACACACACACACACACACACACACACACACACACACACACACACACACACACACACACACACACACACACACACACATACACACGCACACACACGCATACACACGCACACACACACACACACACACACACACACACACACACACACACACACACACACACACACACACACACACACACACACACACACACACACACACACACACACACACACACACACACACACACACACACACACACACACACACACACACACAGTGCTCTGTTCTAGAGGTGTATGTTAATGTATGCTCTGCATCACTCCTTGTGGGGTGCAGGAGGAGAGGCACTGTAATGAGACTGGCCTCTGACTCTGTCTCGCTCTTATCACTTAGCTGACGATAAAGTTCTTATGCTTATATGGTCTGCTGGATATGCACGCACGCACGCACGCACGCACGCACGCACGCACGCACGCACGCACGCACGCACGCACGCACACACACACACACACACACACACACACACACACACACACACACACACACACACACACACACACACACACACACACACACACACACACACACACACACACACACACACACACACACACACCACAGCCAATGCCCAGCCCAGGACAGCACGCAGTATGACTGTTCACTTGAGAATGCATTTGCATATCGCTTCAATGCACGTAAGAAAGTGCAGAGGAAAGAGGAAAGATCAGTGATCGTGAGTTGCATTCAGGCTTCAGTCATACCTTGAGCAGTGTAGACTCTATGCTTGGGGTGTGAATTCTATTTCACTATTGTTGGATGTCTGTGAATGATATGTCAGTTGAGGTGATGTTTGGGATGTCTGTGAATGACATGTCAGTTGAGGTGATGTTTGGGATGTCTGTAAATGACATGTCAGTTGAGGTGATGTTTGGGATGTCTGTAAATGACATGTCAGTTGAGGTGATGTTTGGGATGTCTGTAAATGACATGTCAGTTGAGGCGATGTTTGGGATGTCTGTGAATGACATGTCAGTTGAGGCGATGTTTGGGATGTCTGTGAATGACCTACCATTTGAGGTGAATGTAATGGGTGCGTGCTGGTGGCAGGGAAGTCAGGCACAGGACTTGGTATAAATGGAGCAGTTTAATAAATGCTAAAAAACTCCAAAAACCAATATATACAAAAATAACATAAAAGGGTAGAAAACCCGTCGCACACCAGAACATGACTATCCCAATAACATACAACAAACAATCACCGACAAAGACATGAGGGGAGACAGACGGTTAAATACACAACATGTAATTGATGGGATTGAAACCATGTGTGATGGAAGACAAGACAAAACCAATGGAAAATGAAAAATGAATCAGCGATGGCTGGAAAGTTGGTGACGTCGACCGCCGAACATCGCCCGATCAAGGAGAGGGACCAACTTCGGCGGAAGTCGTGACAGTGAATGACATGTAATTTTAGGTGATGTTTGACCTGTTTGTGAATTACATGTAATTTTTGGTGATGTTTGACCTGTTTGTGAATGACATGTAATTTTTGGTGATGTTTGACCTGTTTGTGAATGACATGTAATTTTTGGTGATGTTTGACCTGTTTGTGAATGACATGTAATTTTAGGTGATGTTTGACCTGTTTGTGAATGACATGTAATTTTTGGTGATGTTTGACCTGTTTGTGAATGACATGGAATTTTTGGTGATGTTTGACCTGTTTGTGAATGACATGTAATTTTTGGTGATGTTTGACATGTTTGTGATTGACATGTAATTTGAGGTGATGTTTGGAATGCCCTTGTGATTAGAGTGTCCGCTCTAATATTGGAAGGTTGTGATTTCAATCCCTGGTCGAGTCATAACAACGACTGTAAAAATCTGACTTGATGCATCTCTGCTTGGCACTCAGCGTTAAGAAGATAGATTGGGGGCAAGATCCTGCAATAGTCTAGCGTCCTATCCAGGGGGTGTACTTTTACACCAAGCAGACTCGTGCTACAAAAACAGGAGATAGGCTCCTGTGTTCTGGCTCACACAAGCTAAAACTATTTACTTACTGGCATGCCATTTGAGGTGATGTTTGGGATGTTTGTGAATGGCATGCCATTTGAGGTGATCATTTGGATGTTTGTGAATGACATGCCAATTGGAAGTGGTTGCCCTCCTGCCTTGCCTTCTCCCTTCCTCCCTCCTCCCCTGTCATAATTTTCCCGCTCCCTCTCATCCTCCCCTCCACTCTCCCTCTGTTCATCTGCCACCTTACTTTCTGATGTATCTCTCTCTCTCTCTCTCTCTCTCTCTCGCTCTCTCTCTCTCTCTCTCTTTCTCTCTCTCTCTCTCTCTCTCTCTCTCTCTCTCTCTCTCTCTCTTTCTCTCTCTCTCTCTCTCTCTCTCTCTCTCTCTCTCTCTCTCTCTCTCTCTCTCTCTCTCTCTCTCTCTCTCTCTCTCTCTCTCTCTCTCTCTCTCTCTCTCTCTCTCTCTCTCTCTCTCTCTCTCTCTCTCTCTCTCTCTCTCTCTCTCTCTCTCTCTCTCTCTCTCTCTCTCTCTCTCTCTCTCTCTCTCTCGCTCTCTCTCTCTCTCTCTCTCTGTCTCTATTTCCCTCTGTCTTTCTCTTCCTCTGTCTCTCTCTCTTTCTCTCTCTGTCTTTCTCTTCCTCTGTCTCTCTCTGTCTCTATTTCCCTCTGTCTTTCACTTCCTCTGTCTCTCTCTCTTTCTCTCTCTGTCTTTCTCTTCCTCTGTCTCTCTCTGTCTCTATTTCCCTCTGTCTTTCTCTTCCTCTGTCTCTCTCTGTCTCTATTTCCCTCTGTCTTTCACTTCCTCTGTCTCTCTCTCTGTCTCTATTTCTCTCTGTCTCTCTCCCTCTGTCAATTCATTTTAATTTACCCTCCCCCCTCTCTCTCCCCATCTCTCTCTCTCTATCTGTCTCCCTCTCTCTACTCCCTCTGTCTTACTCTCTCCATCTGTCTCCCTCTCTCTACTCCCTCTGTCTTACTCTCTCCATCTGTCTCCCTCTCTCTACTCCCTCTGTCTTACTCTCTCCATCTGTCTCCCTCTCTCTACTCCCTCTGTCTTACTCTCTCCATCTGTCTTACTCTCTCTACTCCCTCTGTCTTACTCTCTCCATCTGTCTCCCTCTCTCTACTCCCTCTGTCTTACTCTCTCCATCTGTCTTACTCTCTCTACTCCCTCTGTCTTACTCTCTCCATCTGTCTTACTCTCTCCTGCTCTCTACAGATTTCAGAATACCCCCCCCCCTCTCAGCCATATCTCCCCCATTTTCTACCTTATCTTTCTCTCCACTCTCTCCCATATATCCCACTCTCTCCCATATATCCCACTCTCCCCCATATATCCCACTCTCCCCCATATATCCCACTCTCCCCCATATATTCCACTCTCCCCATATATCCCACTCTCCCCCATATATCCCACTCTCCCCCATATTTCCCACTCTCCCCCATATATCCCACTCTCCCCCATATATCCCACTCTCCCCCATATATTCCACTCTCCCCCATATATCCCACTCTCCCCATATATCCCACTCTCCCCCATATATCCCACTCTCCCCCATATATCCCACTCTCCCCCATATATCCCACTCGCCCCCATATATCCAACTCTCCCCCATATATTCCACTCTCCCCCATATATCCCACTCTCCCCCATATATCCCACTCTCCCCCATATATTCCACTCTCCCCATATATTCCACTCTCCCCCATATATCCCACTCTCCCCCATATATCCCACTCTCCCCCATATATCCCACTCTCCCCCATATATCCCACTCTCCCCCATATATCCCCTCTCCCCCATATATCCCACTCTCCCCCATATATCCCACCAATGCAGGGTTTCTCAAACTCGGTACTGGGTGCACATTTTTTTCTCTCTCTTTCCTAGCACTATACAACTTATTCAAATAATCAAAGCTTGATTGTTAGTTGGGTATTTGAATGTAGTGTAGTGCTAGGGCACAAACCAAAACGGCCCAGGACCGAGTTCGAGACACCCTGTGCCAATGAAGCACAGTTAAAATCCAACTCTCTTTTTCTCCTCATCTAGGTGGTCTGTTTATCAGGAACACGGATCAAGAGTACACAGCATTTCGATTGGCTATCTTCCTGCACAACACCAGCCCCAATGCCACAGAGGCTCCTTTCAACCTGGTACCCCATGTTGACAACATCGAGACAGCTAACAGCTTCGCCGTCACAAATGCCTGTGAGTACTACCAGATAAGAGTTTGTGTATGTGTGCACGTGTGCACTCAAACCTTGTACCACACACATAGAGAAAGTCTCAAATGCCTGTGAGGTGTATATGTGGCTATCATTCACTATTGGAAGAGGGGAAAGGGGTTGCTGTGTCAGCTTAGCTTGAGAACATGACTGATCTATGTCTACATTGAAATGAGGGAGGTCTATGTGATGACCAAATCCCTCAGGAAGTACATCTGCACTGTCAACCTAATGGAATCCCCATGGATCTCATCTTGGTAAATGGAGTTTAATAGAACCATTGGAACAGTTGGATTCCATGTGGATTACCTGGTCTTTCTTATGAGATAATATCTGTCTAAACCTTCTTTCAATCGTCCCAGAGTTGTGTGTCATATTGAGGCCCAATAACTTGTTTTCTACGGTTGAGCCAGGCCAATTTCCACTGTGTGGAATTTGGCCCGAGGACTAAAGCTCTGTGGTTAATTTGGAAAATTGAATCAAGACTAACAGAGGGAAATGAAAAGACACTATCATTTACTGGCTTGCCTGGAGATGGAATAGAATATATTATCAGAAAAGGCAACAGGGGAAGGAAATGAAGTGTGGTCGTGTGTTGGTGTATGTTTTGAATTAAGGATGCAGCTGCTGTCTTATCAAGACCAAATTTGGCAAAGTCATCCTCAACTACTCTCTCTCGCTAGCTCTTACTGCTACTGCTGAGGGCAGCTTTGTTATTTAAATATGAAAAACTGTTGGTGACTTCCCTCTGACTGTAGAAGGCTGTGACTGGGCCAGCCTGATCACTGGAAATATACTTTGATTTTGGACGTTTCAAAAGGTCCTGAGAACATCGATATATGCCTTTGTCAGCGCTCACAAAAATAGTTTAAAAAAGATTGCCAAGCACTGGACACAAACTGGTGATGCTTGGAGACAGAGCTGCTTAGACCACAGCTCCATCACAGTTCACAATGATACCTGATGGTAATAGCGCATAAGTGTTCATTATTTAGCTTTAAGCCTTCCCCAAAACATAGCCCTGACCTTAACCACTTGGAAATAATACCTACATGTAACTATTGATTGTTGAAACAAATGCACACAATTACATAAAGGGATAATATTTTGAATGATACAGTGCCTTCAGAAAGTATTCATACCCCTTGACTTATTCCACATTTAGTTATGTTTTTTCTCACCCATCTACACACAATTCCTCATAATGACGAAGTGAAAACATGTTTTTAGAAATGTTTGCAAATGTATTGAAAATGGAATATCTCATTTACATATTTACATATTCACACCCATGAGTCAACACATGTTAGAATCACCTTTGGTGGTGATGACAACTGTGAGTCTTTCTCAGTAAGTCTCTAACAGCTTTGCACTCCTAGATTGTACAATGTTGGCCCATTACTATTTTTTTCCTTTTCAAGCTCTGTCAAATTGGTTGTTCATCATTGATAGTCAACCATTTTTAGGTCTTGCCACAGATTTTTTCAAGTAGATTTATGTCAAAACTGTTACAGTTTTAAATCTACTTGAAAAAAATCTGTGGCAAGACCTAAAAATGGTTGACTATCAATGATGAACAACCAATTTGACAGAGCTTGAAGAAGTAAAAAATAGTAACGGGCCACTCAGAATCATTCACTCTCTTATTTGTAAGTAACTCCAATGTAGATTTGGCCTTGTATTTTAGGTTATTTTCCTGCTGAAAGGTGTATTCATCTCCCAGTGTCTGGTGGAAAGCAGACTGAACCAGAATTTCCATGTGGTGTATTGGATTTGCCCCAAATATAACACTTTGTATTCAGGACAAAAAGTGAATTCCTTTGCCACATTTTTTGCAGTATTGCTTTAGTGCCTTGTTGCAAACAGGATGCATGTTTTGGAATATTTGTTCTCCTATCACAGCCATTAAACTTTGTAACTGTTTTAAAGTCACCATTTTTATCATGGTGAAATCCCTGAGTGGTTCCCTTCTTCTTCGGCAACTGAGTTAGGAAGGACTCCCCTTATCTTTGTAGTGAATGGGTGTATTGATACACCATCCAAAATATAACTAATAACTTCATAATGCTCTAAAATATGTTCAATGTCTTCTTTTTTCATTTTTTACCCATCTACCAATAGGTCCCCTTCTTTGCAAGGCATTTGAAAACCTCCCTGGCCTTTGTGGTTGAATCTGTGTTTGAAATTCACTGCTCAACTGAGGGACCATTCAGATAATTGAATGTGTGGGGTACAGAAATGCAGTAGTCATAAAAGAAAGTATGTAATACACCATTATTGCACACAGAGTGAGTCCATGTAACTTATTATGTGACTTGTTAAGCACATGTTCACTCGTGAACTTATTTAGGCTTGCCATAACAAAGGGTGTAACATATTCGCTGGGAGTCAGGAAGCAGGTGCACAAGGTGAGTTTAATAATAATAAAAGGCAGATAAACAAAACAAGAGAAACACACTAAAATAGACAAAACCAGTACTGCCTGATGACTGAGGCTACTGAGGACTAAATAAAGGGAAGGTGATCTAGGTGATGGGGAGCAGGTGCGCGTAATGATGGGGAGCAGGTGCGCATAATGATGGGGAGCAGGTGCGCGTAATGATGGGGAGCAGGTGCGCGTAATGATGGGGAACAGGTGCGCGTAATGATGGGGAACAGGTGCGTGTAATGATGGGGAACAGGTGCGCGTAATGATGGTGCCAGGACCGGGGGTTAGTAGACCGGTGATGTCGAGCACTGGAGAGGGGGAGTGGGAGTAGGCGTGACAAAGGGGTTGACTCAAGACATTTCACCTTTTCATTTTTTAAATTAATTTGTAGAAATGTCTATAAACAGAATTCCACTTTGACATTTAGGGGGTATTCTGTGTAGGCCAGTGACAAACAAAATGTGTAGTTTAATCCATCCTAAATTCAGACAGTAACACAACTAAATGTCAAAACAGTTAAGGGTGTGAATACTTCTGAAGGCATTGTACAAGTTTTATTTCCCTGACCAATCAAAACTTGTTTTCTAATTTTATATCTTGTCTCTCTGCAGCAGACATATGGTGAGCAATATGTTCGGAACATCAAATCGCAATGAAATCACAGTATCGAATCATAGTGCATACTGTATAGAATCATGACATTCGCAATACATATTGTATCTGCACCTAAGTATCGTGATAATGTTCTGTCGTGAGGTCCCCGGCAATTACCAGGCCTAAACCTAAACCTTTGATATGTTTCTATTTTAACCCTATATCCTGTAACCACGTGGATTTAATGCATAAAAAAATAAACGTCGAATTTGGAAGGGAAATGCTGAGATCTTGATGGACTGGGCTGCCATTGTGTGCCCAGTGGTGTTGATATGAAACAAGGACTGTTGGGTCTCTGTGTGATAAAACCATGTTGATTGGTATCACTCTCTCACTATCTTGCTCTCTCTCTTTCTGTCTCTGTCTCTCAGACTGTGTGAAAGCTGGATAATTACAGACTAATGTGGCACGGTATACTGACACTTCTGTACTTTTTCAATACTAGAACATGAAAAATGGTTCAGTACTAGAATTTTTGTTACATTCGGTACTTATATCAAATGTATTTAGCGTCCTTTACTCATTGAGTGTGGATGAAGTCTGTCTATCAGAGCAACAGATGTCCCCTTATATCGCGAGCGTAGTACTGTGCCTGCTACACTTAGTCATTGGTAGGTGTAGCCTGTCCTGAGGAACCACTGAACTCACTGGGAGTCTGGGCTGCATCATGTTATCTCCCCTCTCATACTGACTCTAGTCTGTCCTGAGGAACCACTGATCTCACTGGGAGTCTGGACTGCATCATGTTATCTCCCCTCTCATACTGACTCTAGTCTGTCCTGAGGAACCACTGAACTCACTGGGAGTCTGGGCTGCATCATGTTATCTCCCCTCTCATACTGACTCTAGTCTGTCCTGAGGAACCACTGGGAGTCTGGGAACCACTGATCTCACTGGGAGTCTGGACTGCATCATGTTATCTCATACTGACTCTAGTCTGTCCTGAGGAACCACTGGGAGTCTGACTGCATCAGTCTGTAGTCTGTCCTGAGGAACCACTGGGAATCTGGACTGCATCATGTTATCTCCCCTCTCATACTGACTCTAGTCTGTCCTGAGGAACCACTGGGAGTCTGGACTGCATCATGTTATCTCCTCTCTCATACTGACTCTAGTCTGTCCTGAGGAACCACTGGGAGTCTGGACTGCATCATGTTATCTCCCCTCTCTCATACTGACTCTAGTCTGTCCTGAGGAACCACTGGGAGTCTGGACTGCATCATGTTAGCTCCCCACTCATACTGAACAGAAGTTAACACACCTGAATAATGCAACACGACATGTAGAAATGTTGAAACTGTTCATTACTGTATGCAAAACAATGTCTAGAACACTTTACAATGCAATGAAGCACAGGTAGCTTCCAGCTTTGTAGGCTAACTTTCCTTGCTATCTTAAAGCTGGATATAAGAATATAACACCAATTCACTACCATAATACTGTTTTGTGATAGCATGCAAACCACAGAGCAAAATATGCTGACTTCAAAAAGGATTGTCACCAAAAACAATAATTGCCCAAAATCTTTATTTTATCATTTGTCTCCCTCGCCTCAGTCACGTCGATACTTAATATATAAATATATATATATATATATTAAGGATACATTTAAACTCAGTTTTTCACAATTCCTGACACTTAATCTACGTAAAAGTTCTCTGTTTTTGGCCAGTTAGGATCACCACTTATTTTAAGAATGTGAAATGTCAGAATAATACTAGAGAGAATGATTTATTTCAGCTTTCATTTCTTTCATAAAATTCCCAGTGGGTCAGAAGTTTACATACACTCAATTAGTATTTGGCAGCACTGACTTTGAATAGTTTAACTTTGGTCAAACATTTCAGGAAGCCTTTTGCAAGCTTCCCACAATAAGTTGGGTGAATTTTGTCCCATTCTTCCTGACAAAGCTGGTGTAACTAAGTCAGGTTTGTAGGCCTTGCTTGCACACGCTTTTTCAGTTCTGCTCAAAAACTTTCTTTTGGTTTAAGGTCAGGGCTTTGTGATGTCCACTCCAATACCTTGACATTGTTGTATTTAAGCCATTTTGCCACAACTTTGGAATATGCTTGGGGTCATTGTCCATTTGGAAGAGCCATTTGCGATCAAGCTTTAACTTCCTGACTGATGTCTTGAGACGTTGCTTCAATATATCCACATAATGTTTCTTCATGATACCATCAATTTTGTGAAGTGCACCAGTCCCTCCTGCAGCAAAGCCCCCCCCTCCACATGTTGGGGTGGCAGCGTAGCCTAGTGGTTAGAGCGTTGGACTAGGAAGGTACAAATCTGTCATTCTACCCTTGAACCAGGCTGTTAACCCACTGTTCCTAGGCTGGCATTGAAAATAAGAATGTGTTCTTAACTGACTTTCCTAGTTAAATAAAGGTAAAATAAAAAATGATGCTGCCACCCCTGTGCTTCATGGTTGGAATGGTGTTCTTTGGCTTGCAAGAATGTACTTTGGTGTGAAAAGTACAAATCAATGCCAGAACAACAGCAAATGTCCTAATGAAGATGCTGGAGGAAACAGGTACAAAATTACTTATATCCACTATATCGACATAACCTGAAAGGACGCTCAGCAAGGAAGAATCCACTGCTCCAAAAGCGGCATAAAAAAGCCAGACAAAGATCATTCTTTTTCGAGAAATGTCCTCTGGTCTGATGAAACAAAAATATAACTGTTAATATAACCATAATGACAAACGTTATGTTTGGAGGAAACATAACGATCCCAAGGATGAACCATTATTTTTCTGAGGTCTTGGCTGATTTCTTTTGATTTTCCCATGATGTCAAGAAAAGAGGCATTGAGCTGTAAATTATGCTACCCTTGGTTACTTAGGTTATTCAAGCCTGTCTCAAAATGCACACTGCCCCTTGAAGACAAAAAAAGCTCTTCACCAGACTCCCTTTTCAAAGTTGTCAAGAAATATACATGCTTAGTGCTCTTGTACTAAGCAATCTCTCCACTATTGACTGTTACGGTTTTCTTCCGTCGAAGGAGAGTCGGACCAAAATGCAGCGTGGTAATTTTGATACATGTTTAATAATGAAGAAACACGGACAATACAAAAACAACAAACGGAACGTGAAAACCTATATAGCCTATCTGGTGACAACTAACACAGGCAGCCATAGGCAGCCATAGACTATGCTAGACACCCCACAAAACCCCAAGACAAAAACGCACCACAAAAACCCATGTCACACCCTGGCCTGACCAAAATAAATGAAGATAAACATACTATACTTCGACCAGGGCGTGACAGAACCCCCCCCCCAAAGGTGTGGACTCCTGGACACACATCAAAACAATAGGGAGGGTCCGGGTGGGCGTCTGTCCATGGTGGCGGCTCCGGCTCGGGACGTGGACCCCACTCCATCAATGTCTTAGTTCCTCCCCCTCGCGTCCTAAGATAGTCCACCCTCGCCACCGACCATGGCCTAGTAGTCCTCACCCAGAACCCCACTGGACTGAGGGGCAGCTCGGGACTGAGGGGCAGCTCGGGACTGAGGGGTAGCTCGGGACTGAGGGGTAGCTCGGGACTGAGGGGTAGCTCGGCACTGAGGGGAACCTCAGCACTGAGAGGAAGCCCAGCACTGAGAGGAAGCTCAGCACTGAGAAGAAGCTCAGGCAGGTAGTTGGATCCGGCAGATCCTGGCTGGCTGGCGTATCTGGAAGAGTCTGGCAGACTGGCAGATCTGGAAGAGTCTGGCTGACTAGCAGATCTGGAAGAGTCTGGCTGACTGGCGTATCCTGGCAGATTGACGGACCTGGCTGCTCCATGCTGACTGGCAGCTCTGGCTGCTCCATGCAGACTGGCAGCTCTGGCTGCTCCATGCAGACTGGCAGCTCCATGCAGACTGGCAGCTCTGGCTGCTCCATGCAGACTGACAGCTCAGGCTGCTCCATGCAGGCTGGCAGCTCTGGCTGAACTGAACAGGCAGGAGACTCCAGCAGCACTGTAGAGGAGGAAGGCTCTGGCAGCGCTGAACAGGTGGGAGGCTCTGGCAGCGCTGTAGAGGAGGAAGACTCGGGTAGCGCTGAACAGGCGGGAGACTCCAGCAGCGCTGTAGAGGAGGAAGGCTCTGGCTGCGCTGAACAGACGGGAGGCTCCGGCAGCGCTGTAGAGGAGGAAGGCTCGGGTAGCGCTGAACATGCGGGAGACTCCGGCAGCACAGGAGAGGAGGAAGGCTCGGGCAGCGCTGAATAGGCGGGAGACTCCGGCAGCGCAGGAGAGGAGAAAGGCTCCAGCAGCGCTGGAGAGGCGAGGCGTACTGTAGACCTGATGCGTGGTGCTGGCACTGGTAGTACTGGGCCGAGGACACGCACAGGAAGCCTGGTGAGGGGAGCTGCCACCGGAGGACTGGTGTGTGGAGGTGGCACTGGATAGACCGGACCGTGCAGGCGCACTGGAGCTCTTGAGCACCGAGCCTGCCCAACCTTATCTGGCTCGATGCCCACTCTAGCCCGGCCAATACGAAGAGCTGGTATGTACTGCACCGGGCTATGCACCCGCACTGGAGACACTGTGCGCTCCATAGCATATCACGGTGCCTGCCCGGTCTCTTTCGCCCCCCGGTAAGCAGAGGAAGTTAGCGCAGGTCTGCTACCTGGCGTAGCCATACTCCCTGTGAGCCTCCCCCCAATACATTTTTGGGGCTGACTCTCGGGCTTCCATCCGTGTCGCCGTGCTGCCTCTTCATACCAGCGCCTCTCCGCTTACCGCCTCCAGTTCTTCTTTGGGGCGGCGATATTCTTCAGGCTGTGCCCAAGGTCCTTTTCTGTCCAATATCTCCTCCCAAGTCCAGAAGTCCTGTGATCGCTGCTCCTCACGATAAACTGGGGGAGTTGGCTCAGGTCTGCACCCTGACTCTGCCACACTGTCCCTCGGGCTTCCTTGCCAACCGTGTTCCATCGTATCGCCGGCTCCTATCTCCACCTGCCTCTGCTCTCCTAAGTGCCTCCACCTGTTCCCATGGGAGACGATCTCTTCCAGCCAATATCTCCTCCCAAGTGTAACAACCCTTGCCATCCAAAACATCTTCCCATGTTCATTCCTCCTTTCGCTGCTGTTGCTGTCGCTGCCTGTCACCACGCCACTTGGCCCTCTTGTGGTGGGTGATTCTGTTACGGTTTTCTTCTGTCGAAGGAGAGTCGGACCAAAATGCAGCGTGGTAATTTTGATACATGTTTAATAATGATGAAACACGAACAATACAAAAACAACAAAGGGAATGTGAAAACCTATACAGCCTATCTGGTGACAACTAACACAAAGACAGGAACAATCACCCACGAAATACTCAAAGAATATGGCTGACTGGATATGGTTCCCAATCAGAGACAACGATAATCACCTGACTCTGATTGAGAACTGCCTCAGGCAGCCATAGACTATGCTAGACACCCCACAAAACCCCAAGACAAAAACGCACCACAAAAACCCATGTCACACCCTGGCCTGACCAAAATAAATGAAGACAAACATACTATACTTCGACCAGGGCGTGACATTGACTGACTACAAATGATCTATTACCTGGCTAATATCTCACTGTCTAGCAAAGGATATGAACAAAATGTGCACAAGTGGCTCCATGCAGCGATCACTTTGATCTCTAAACAAGCGCATCTACTCACCACCACTCATGCTGTAGTGTAAACACGGTCCAATTCAAAGTAAATGGCACAAATCCATATATGGCAATGGTCTAGTTGCATATGGGCCTAGTGCAGCTCTGATTGGTTATGTCCCACTGGTCTGTGTAGAGTACGGGCTGAGTCGTGCATGCCAATGCAATAGAATCTTTCTCCGATGTGTTCTGCCTACTTAAATATATATATATATATATTTAACCTTTATTTTTCTAGGCAAGCCGGTTAAGATCAAATTTTCATTTTACAATGACTGCCTCCCCCGGCTAAACCCTCCCCCTAACCTGAAAGAAACTGTGTCAATTGTGTGCCACCCTATGGTACTCCCGATCACGGCTGGTTGTGATACAGCTCGGGATCGAACCAGGGTCTGTAGTGACACCTCTAGCACTGAGATGCAGTGCCTTAGACCGCTGCCATAGTTTGTTTTGTTTCAGAATAATGCATGGAAAGTGGTTAATATTGCATTGATTTCATCACAATTACCACAGTACCCCTATGTACTTTTTGAAGATGTACTACTCTCTTCACAGAACAGCACAAACTTTCCCTAACCAGAATAGAAAGAGGAGTGGGAGGCCCCGGTGCACAACTTAGCAAGAGGACAAGTACATTAGAGTGTCTAGTTTGAGAAAAAGACACCTCACAAGTCCTCAACTGGCAGCTTCATTAAATAGTACTCGCAAAACACCAGTCTCAACATCAACAGTGAAGAGGCAACTCCGGGAGGCTGGCCTTCTAGGCAGAGTTGCATGGAAAAAGCCATCTCTCAGACTGGCCAATAAAAAGAAAAGATTAAGATGGGCAAAAGAGCACAGACACTGGACTTGCAACTTATTTTGTGACTTGCTAAGCAAATGTTTACTCTTGCCATGACAAAGGGGTTGAATACTTAATGATTCAAGACATTTCAGCTTTTGATTTTTTATGAATTTGTAAATATTTCTAAAAACATAATTCCACTCCGACATTATGGTGTATTATGTGTAGTCCAGTAACACATCTCAATGTAATACTTTTTTAATTCAGGCTGTAACACAGAAAAATGTGGAAAAGGTTGAAGGGTGTGAATATTTTCTGAAGGCACTCTGTGTGTTGAGCGCTCGAGAATGCTATCTGGGAGGCAAGGGTTGATTGCTCTAACAAATTCCAGAACTTTAAAGAGGAGATGATTCCGGTTAGCTGAGAGTTCTTTACAGATTGTTCTTTACAGAGTCAAATATACACTGAGTGTGCAAAACATTAGGAACACTATCCTAATGATGAGTTGCACAACCTTTTGCCCTCAGTTCAGCATCAATTCATCAGGGCATGGACTATAAGGTGTCGAAAGCGTTCCACAGGGATGCTGGCCCATGTTGACTCCAATGCTTCCCACAGTTGTGTCAAGTTGGCTGGATGTCCTTTGGGTGGTGGACCATTCTGTATATACATGGGAAACTGTTGAGCGTGAAAAATCTGCAGCTTTGCACTTCTTGACTCACTCAAACCGGTGCACCTGCCACCTACTTCTATACCCTGTTCAAAGGCACTTAAATCTTTTGTCTTCTCCAGACCCCCTTTTTATTTGCACTGACTCCCTTGCACTGGGTCGATGTAATGTTTTTGTACACAGTGTAATTATCTCTATGGTCAGTAAGGGGAGTGGCCAGGATGTTAACAGAAATACCCTATTATTGTTATTAATACTTATTATTATTACTATTACTATAATTATTACTATTATTATAATTATTACTATTATTATAATTATTACTATTACTATAATTATTACTATTACTATAATTATTACTATTACTATAATTATTACTATTATTATAATTATTACTATTACTATAATTATTACTATTACTATAATTATTACTATTACTATAATTATTACTATTATTATAATTATTACTATTACTATTATTATTACTATTATTATTAAAAAAAAAAAAATCAATGCGTGATTGTGTGGAGCGTGCCTTACTACGCCAAGTGAAAGACCTGTCATTAGGAAACTCTACTCTTCAAATATCTGTAATAGTAAATCTTTCTATAAACTGCCTCAAACTTGTCTTCATAGAAGTTGACTGTCCCGGAGGCCATCTATCAATTAAATGATTCAGAGCAATATTCCAATCCCCGACCTATTATAGTAAGTAAATCATTAGGGAACTTGGTTAGCCAATGGAGAATACGCTTTTCCAAATATTCCATTATCTGTTCATTTTTTAAAGTTTCAAATTGTACACAGAAATGTTAGTAATAATAAATGTCATTGTTGATTACAGGAAAAATAAAGTGACCAGAAGGGTAACAATCTGAGTGCAAAAAACGCCATTGAAATGATTCTTTAGAGTGGTGACTCATTGTAAAGAACACAATGGCATACAGAGTGCTGGTTTCAGGCACAGGGCGCAGCAGGTGTTTATTGTAAAGGACCACAGGAGGAGGCAAGTAGCTGGATCCAGGGGCAGGCAGAAGGTCATACACAGGGGTTCCAAACAGGCAACAGTACAGACAGAGAAAAGGCTCGTAACGTCATCCGGGAGATCAGGCAATAGGTTGATAACAGGAAACCTGACAGGCTAAAGTACATGCAGGGAATAGGCAAAAGGCATCTTTAGTGAGGAAGGCAAAAACTATCATACACGGGAAGAGTAAATTGCGGGAAAACCAGAGCTCTGAATAGAAGTGTGTCACAAAACAAACAATACATGACATGACATACAGGTGTGTGAACAGGTGATCAGAATTCAGGTGATTGGGATCTGGAGAGTGAGCTGCGTTCAGGGAATCTGTGGTTGAGAGTGTAAGTTGGAAGCAGATGTCACAGTAGCCCCTCCATCCACGATGGCCTAGGAAGCTGAGCAGGGGGCCTCTCCCAGGGACGTGGAGCTGACGGTGGAAAGCCAGGATCATGGCTGGGTCGAGGATGTCCTTGGCGGGTACCCGGGACCGTTCTTAGGGTCTGTACCCCTCCCAAGCCACCAGGTAGTGGATGCAACCACCCAGGCACTTGGAGTCAAGGAGGGCTTGGACGGAATCAGCCGGTACACCGCCATTGTCAAATGGAGGGGGTGCGCCACTGGAGGATGGGGAGGGCTGTACGTCACAGGCTTGAGAAGGGACACATGGAAGGATGAGGAGATCCGGTAATGGTGGGGCAACTGGAGATGGTAGGTGACAGGATTGATGCAGTGTATTATTTTGAAGGGACCAACGAACCGGGGACTGATCTTTTTGCAGGGGTCACAAAGCCGGATGTCCTGGGTAGAGAGCCACATATGTTGCCAAGGGTGAAAGAGTGGAGTAGGTTGGACTGTTTCTTGGAGAGGGAAGCTTGATGCCTGTGCTGCTGTGTGGTCTCCCAAACCTGCTCGGCAGGCACATTTCCGGGCTCTGTCACCCATGGGAACACGGGGGGGTTGGACAGACTGAATAAGAGTGAGATGGAGTGAGGAATGCACCAGGGAGTTCTGTGCCTTTTCGGGCCAGGCTAGATAACAACTCAACTTGTTTGGTTTTTGGATGCAGTGTTGGCGAAGGTACTTACCTATTTCCTGATTCAGGCGTTCCATCTGCCCATTGGTTTGGGGTTGGTATCTGGAGGACAGGCTGATGGAGACCCCCAGTCGGTTGCAGAAGGCTCGCCAAAGCCTGGAGACGAACTGGGGTCCCCGATCTGAAACAATGTCTTCCGGGATCCCATACAGACACAACACCTGTTGGACCTTGCCCTCGGCCATTTCCATGGCATTAGCTAGATGCGGAACTCGAATAGTAGTGAAGCCCGAAGAGTCTGGCAGATCAGTGAGGAAATCCATGGTGATGTGGGACCATGGTCTGTGTGGTGTAGATAAAGGCTCAAGCTTACCTGTAGGTAGTTGGCGAGGGCTCTTTGCCGATGCGCAGATGGGACAGGAAAGAACGTAATCTTGGACATCTGCTGTTAGGGATGGTGATCCCAGGCTGGCAGAACTCAGCGAGGTATGGCACCACTGCATTAGTTGGGGTCTGACGGACACCGGAACGTAGGACTTGCCTGCAGGGGTGTCACGAGGTGCTGGGTCGTGGCATAGGGCCTCTTGGACCCCAGATTGTATTTCCCACTGTATGGGTTCCACGACACAAGACTGAGGCAGGATGGGCTCGGGAGCTAGGTTAGAGGAAGGGGAATCAAATAGACGGATACGGAATCAGCCTTCACGTTTTTATTGACACGATGAGGAACTGGTTGATCATGTCCCGAAAAACTTCATTCATGAAAGACTGGAAGACTGCGGAAGCATTGGTGACACCGTAGGGCATAACCAGGTATTCGTAGTGACCCCTAACGGTGATGAACACCGTCTTCCACTCATCCCCACTTTGGATACGTACCCGTTTGTAGGCACTACATAGGTCCAGCTTGTTCTAGTGCGGCTGGAATCAGAGAAAGATGGAAGCGATTCTTGATGGTAAGGTCTTTGAGGGGTCAGTAATCTATGCAGGGACAGAGACTACCATCCCTTTTTTCACAAAAAAGAAACTGGATGCAGCCGGAGACGTGGATGGACGGATGAATCCCATGTCGAAGGCCTCTTCTACAGTATATAGGTGTCCATAGCCTCATTCTCTGGAATGGACAAAGCGTCGATCCGACCCTGAGGAGGCGATGCCTCAGGAAGGAGGTCGATCACACTGTCCTGCGGGCGATGAGGGGGCAGAATGCACTGAAGACACTCTGGAACTGGGCTTATTCAGGTGGGATGTGGGTTGGAATGGCAGATTCCGATCCTTCTATAGAGGTGGCAAGACAAGGTAGATTGAAGCTGTTCGCAAAACAGGCAGGAGACCATGACAGCAGTTCCATTTGCCGCCAGGAGATGGCAGGGTCGTGAAGGCTTAGCCAGGGGTGACCGAGGATGAGGGGTTCTTTAGGCTAAGACAACACCATTAACTGAATGACCTCAGAGTGAAGGAGGCCAATCCGAGGAGTGATACTTTTGGGCATGCAAGTCACAAGACCAGTTCCGAGCGGTTGTCCGTCCAGCACATTAGTCATAAAGGGAGGATTTGCAGGGATTAGTTTGACTCTTAACTGTTGTGCCAATTGTTCGTCAATTAAATTACCCCATCAGCAGAAAGAGCCGGGATACCAAACTGCCTTTGGGTAATATTCAAAAACGTAGAGGTGCTTAAAACCGGGTGGAAGAGGAGGGGTTGTGGTCACCCCTTCATTGGGAGGGGGCAGCTATTGAGTAGGTGGTTACTCTCTCCACAACCGGGGGAAGAGGAGGGGTTGTGGTCACCCCTTCGTTGGGAGGGGGACAGCTAGTGAGTAGGTGGTTACTCTCTCCACAACCGGGTGGAGGAGGAGGGGTTGTGGTCACCCCTTCGTTGGGAGGGGGCGGACAGCTAGTGAGTAGGTGGTTACTCTCTCCACAACCAGGTGGAGGAGGAGGGGTTGTGGTCACCCCTTCGTTGGGAGGGGGGCCGGACAGCTAGTGAGTAGGTGGTTACTCTCTCCACAACCAGGTGGAGGAGGAGGGGTTGTGGTCACCCCTTCGTTGGGAGGGGGCCGGACAGCTAGTGAGTAGGTGGTTACTCTCTCCACAACCAGGTGGAGGAGGAGGGGTTGTGGTCACCCCTTCGTTGGGAGGGGGGCGGACAGCTAGTGAGTAGGTGGTTACTCTCTCCACAACCAGGTGGAGGAGGAGGGGTTGTGGTCACCCCTTCGTTGGGAGGGGGGGGGGCGGACAGCTAGTGAGTAGGTGGTTACTCTCTCCACAACCGGGTAGAGGAGGAGGGGTTGTGGTCACCCCTTCGTTGGGAGGGGGGGGGCGGACAGCTAGTGAGTAGGTGGTTACTCTCTCCACAATAGAGGCACACGTTTCCACGTAACCTCCGATGTCTCTCGGCTGGCGTGAGAGGGGCGTGGCCGAGGTTCATGGGTTCGGGGCTATTAGATCGTAGTGGAAGACTCGCAGGCCATGGGCGACTGTATAGGTCTGCAGTCCACCAGTAGGTCTCGAGACAGGCAAAAACGATCATACACAGGAGGATGTCACAAAACAAACAATACCTCACAATGATGGGCTGCACAGAACTGAACTAAATAGTGTGTGGTAATGACATACAGATTTGTGAACTGATGATTAGAATTCAGGTGATTGGGATCTGGAGAGTGAGCTGCGTTCAGGGGATCTATGTGTTTGAGAGTGTGAGTTGGAAGCAGACGTTACATTCATGAACTGTGAGAGAGCCATAAATAATTTCCCCACTGCGATCTCCAGAAGTTGACGTCAGTAGAAATACAATTAGACTCTTGAAAAAAATATACATCGGTTTGAAAGCTGTCTTGATCATAATAATAATTATAATAAGGCTATATGCGTTACATTGTTTCGAGCAAGTGTGTGTGTGTGTGTGTGTGTGTGTGTGTGTGTGTGTGTGTGTGTGTGTGTGTGTGTGTGTGTGTGTGTGTGTGTGTGTGTGTGTGTGTGTGTGTGTGTGTGTGTGTGTGTGTGTGTGTGTGTGTGTGTGTGTGTGTGTGTGTGTGTGTGATACTGTGTCAGTAGTGACCTGGGCTCTGAGTCTGTTCTTAGGGTTCCGCTCTGATGAACCTGTGTCTGTGTATGTGTGTATTGCTGTGTGTATCAAATGTGTGTGTGTGTGTGTAGAACAGCAGTGGTGGATTAGTGTCTTATTGTCTGTAATTGTTAGAGCTGGAGAAAGGACTCTGCTGATGATCCACTGTCTTATTCCATTACCATTCTCTCTCACTCTCTCGATCTGAGAGATGTGAGGCAATGTTTTGTTCCAGTCCACTTTAGATGGGGAGGAGACATTGGTAGATGGCAGACAGGATGACAGGGTCTCTCGCCAGTCATAGTAACCGGGTCTCGCTTCAGTCAGAGTAACAGGGTCTCTCTAAAGTCAGGGTCTCTCTCCAGTCACAGTAACAGGGTCTCTCTAAAGACAGGGTCTAACTCCAGTCACAGTAACAGGGTCTCTCTCCAGTCACAGTAACAGGGTCTCTCTCCAGTCACAGTAACAGGGTCTCTCTAAAGACAGGGTCTCTCTCCAGTCACAGTAACAGGGTCTCTCTAAAGACAGGGTCTCTCTCCAGTCACAGTAACAGGGTCTCTCTCCAGTCACAGTAACAGGGTCTCTCTCCAGACAGGGTCTCTCTCCAGACAGGGTCTCCCTCCAGACAGGGTCTCACTCCAGTCACAGTAACAGGGTCTCTCTCCAGACAGGGTCTCCCTCCAGACAGGGTCTCACTCCAGTCACAGTAACAGGGTCTCACTCCAGTCACAGTAACAGGATCTTTCTCCAGTCACAGTAACAGGGTCTCTCTCCAGTCACAGTAACAGGGTCTCTCTAAAGACAGGGTCTCTCTCCAGTCACAGTAACAGGGTCTCTCTCCAGTCACAGTAACAGGGTCTCTCTAAAGACAGGGTCTAACTCCAGTCACAGTAACAGGGTCTCTCTCCAGTCACAGTAACAGGGTCTCTCTCCAGTCACAGTAACAGGGTCTCTCTAAAGACAGGGTCTCTCTCCAGTCACAGTAACAGGGTCTCTCTAAAGACAGGGTGTCTCTCCAGTCACAGTAACAGGGTCTCTCTCCAGTCACAGTAACAGGGTCTCTCTCCAGTCACATTAACAGGGTCTCTCTCCAGACAGGGTCTCTCTCCAGACAGGGTCTCCCTCCAGACAGGGTCTCACTCCAGTCACAGTAACAGGGTCTCTCTCCAGTCACAGTAACAGGGTCTCTCTCCAGACAGGGTCTCTCTCCAGACAGAGTCTCCCTCCAGACAGGGTCTCACTCCAGTCACAGTAACAGGGTCTTTCTCCAGTCACAGTAACAGAGTCTTTCTCCAGTCACAGTAACAGGGTCTCTCTCCAGTCACAGTAACAGGGTCTTTCTCCAGTCACAGTAACAGGGTCTCTCTCCAGTCAGGATCTCTCTCCAGACAGAGTGTCACTTCCTCCAGACACAGTAACAGGGTCTCCCTCCAGACAGGGTCTTTCTCCAGACAGAGTCTCACTGCCTCCAGTCACAGGGTCTCTCTCCAGACAGGGTCTCACTCCAGTCACAGGGTCTCCCTTCAGACACAGTAACAGGGTCTTTCTCCAGTCACAGTAACAGGGTCTTTCTCCAGTCACAGTAACAGGGTCTCCCTCCAGACACAGTAACAGGGTCTTTCTCCAGACACAGTAACAGGGTCTCTCTCCAGTCACAGTAACAGTCTCACTCCAGTCACAGTAACAGGGTCTTTCTCCAGTCACAGTAACAGGGTCTCTCTCCAGTCAGGATCTCTCTCCAGACAGAGTCTCACTCCCTCCAGACACAGTAACAGGGTCTCCCTCAAGACAGGGTCTCTCTCCAGTCACAGTAACAGTCTCACTCCAGTCACAGTAACAGGGTCTTTCTCCAGACACAGTAACAGGGTCTCCCTCCAGACAGGGTCTCACTCCAGTCACAGTAACAGGGTCTCACTCCAGTCACAGTAACAGGGTCTTTCTCCAGTCACAGTAACAGGATCTCTCTCCAGACAGAGTCTCACAGCCTCCAGTCACAGTCACAGGGTCTCTCTTCAGACAGGGTCTCTCTCCAGTCACAGTAACATGGTCTCTCTCCAGACAGGGTCTCACTCCAGTCACAGTAACAGGGTCTCTCTCCAGTCACAGTAACAGGGTCTCACTCCAGTCACAGGGTCTCTCTCCAGACAGGGTCTCTCTCCAGTCACAGTAACATGGTCTCTCTCCAGACAGGATCTCTCTCCAGACAGAGTCTCACTCCCTCCAGTCACAGGGTCTCACTCCAGACAGGGTCTCTCTCCAGTCACAGTAACAGGGCCTCCCTCCAGTCACAGTAACAGGGTCTTTCTCCAGTCACAGTAACAGGGTCTCTCTCCAGTCACAGTAACAGGGTCTCTCTCCAGTCACAGTAACAGGGCCTCCCTCCAGTCACAGTAACAGGGTCTTTCTCCAGTCACAGTAACAGGGCCTCCCTCCAGTCACAGTAACAGGGCCTCCCTCCAGTCACAGTAACAGGGCCTCCCTCCAGTCACAGTAACAGGGTTTCTAGCACTCTAGCACTCTGTTTTATTATATTTGTGGGGACCAATCAATTGATTCCCATAAAAAATCCTATTTTCCCTAACCCTAAACCTAACCCTAGCCCTAAGCCTTAACTTAACGCTAACCTTAACCCTAAACTCATAACCCTAAACCTAACCCTGTCACTAAACCTAACCACTAAGCCTAAAATATATTTTTTCCATGACCGGCAAAATGTCCACACATTTCCTTGTTTAACTATCCTTGTGAGGACTGCTGGTCCCCAGTAGGATAGTTAAACCAGACACACGCACGCACGCACGCACGCACGCACGCACGCACGCACGCACGCACGCACGCACACACACACACACACACACACACACACACACACACACACACACACACACACACACACACACACACACACACACACAGGGATCATCAGGGGAGGAGTGTTTGGGAAATGAAGCGCTGCTCCTTAAATGTATCCGTCCGCTCCGACAGTTCCCTCTTTTTCCTGAGGCGGGGAATAACAAGCGGGAACAATTTCATCTCGCTCTCTCTCTATCTCTTTTCCTCTCTCCATCGGTCTCTCTCTCTCTCTCTATCTCTTTTCCTCTCTCCATCGGTCTCACTCTCTCTCTATCTCTTTTCCTCTCTCCATCGGTCTCTCTCTCTCTCTATCTCTTTTCCTCTCTCCATCGGTCTCTCTCTCTCTCTCTATCTCTTTTCCTCTCTCCATCGGTCTCACTCTCTCTCTATCTCTTTTCCTCTCTCCATCGGTCTCTCTCTCTCTATATATCTTTTCCTCTCTCCATCGGTCTCTCTCTCTCTCTATATATCTTTTCCTCTCTCCATCGGTCTCTCTCTCTCTCTATCTCTTTTCCTCTCTCCATCGGTCTCTCTCTCTCTATATATCTTTTCCTCTCTCCATCGGTCTCTCTCTCTCTATATATCTTTTCCTCTCTCCATCGGTCTCTCTCTCTCTATATATCTTTTCCTCTCTCCATCGGTCTCTCTCTCTCTCTATATATCTTTTCCTCTCTCCATCGGTCTCTCTCTCTCTATATATCTTTTCCTCTCTCCATCGGTCTCTCTCTCTCTATATATCTTTTCCTCTCTCCATCGGTCTCTCTCTCTCTATATATCTTTTCCTCTCTCCATCGGTCTCTCTCTCTCTCTATCTCTTTTCCTCTCTCCATCGGTCTCTCTCTCTCTATATATCTTTTCCTCTCTCCATCGGTCTCTCTCTCTCTATATATCTTTTCCTCTCTCCATCGGTCTCTCTCTCTCTCTATCTCTTTTCCTCTCTCCATCGGTCTCTCTCTCTCTCTATCTCTTTTCCTCTCTCCATCGGTCTCTCTCTCTCTCTATCTCTTTTCCTCTCTCCATCGGTCTCACTCTCTCTCTATCTCTTTTCCTCTCTCCATCGGTCTCTCTCTCTATATCTTTTCCTCTCTCCATCGGTCTCTCTCTCTCTGAGTCTTTTACCTTCTTTCTCCTCTAAACAGGTGTGGTAAATCAATCTCTAAATGAAGCTCCGGCTTTTGCTCTGGCGTGACCAACATACAGAATGAAAATGGTAATTGTCTGACCTTCAGGAGTTTTCTGAAGCGTCTCAGAGGCCTGAATCGACAAGCATATCACTCCTTCATTCAGGAACAGCAGAGCTCAGGGTCACATGTTTTCATATTCACTCTTCTGTCAGTGTGTGTGTGTGTGTGTGTGTGTGTGTGTGTGTGTGTGTGTGTGTGTGTGTGTGTGTGTGTGTGTGTGTGTGTGTGTGTGTGTGTGTGTGTGTGTGTGTGTGTGTGTGTGTGTGTGTGTGTGTGTGTGTGTGTGTGTGTGTGTGTGTGTGTGTGTGAGATTGACAACGATGACAAGGATATATTGACAGTTATGATGTTGATGATGGTGATGATATATGATGGTGACGATGAAGAGGACAATAATGATGATGATGGTGGATCTGTTTGTTTATATTTGCTCTTATATCATATTTAGTATTTGTTTTATTCCCTCACATACGGGAGATCTTTCATGAAGGCATATGACAGGATTGTGTTGATGATGTAATCATGGAGAATATATCTCTGTCTTGCCCAACCATTTAGGGAAACCAAATCAAATAAAATGTTATTTGTCACATGTTCCGAATACAACAGGTGTAGAAGACTTTACCGTGAAATGTTTACTTACCAGACTTTCCGAACATTGCAGTGTTAAAAGGTAAGACAAATGAAAAATGTACAAAAACTCAAACTAATAAACAAGGAGTAACAGGGCTACGAGGTAGAGGGGTTAGTGGGGGTAGAGGGGTTAGTGGGGGTAGAGGGATTAGTGGGGGTAGAGGGGATAGTGGGGGTAGAAGGATTAGTGGGGGTAGAGGGGTTAGTGGGGGTAGAGGAGTTAGTGGGGGTAGAGGAGTTAGTGGGGGTAGAGGAGTTAGTGGGGTAGAGGGGTTAGTGGAAGTAGTGAAGGTAGTGGAGGTACGAGGTAGTGGAGGTACGAGGTAGTTGAAGTATTAGGTAGTGGAGGTAGTTGAGATAGTGGAGGTATGAGGTAGTGGAGGTAGTGGGGGTACGAGGTAGTGGGGTACGAAGTAGTGGGGGTTCGAGGTACTGGAGGTATGAGGTAGTGGAGGTAGTGGAGGTATGAGGTAGTGGAGGTAGTGTAGGTACGAGGTAGTGGAGGTAGTGTAGGTACAAGGTAGTGGAGGTATGAGGTAGTGAAGGTATGAGGTAGTTGAGGTAGTGGAGGAATGAGGTAGTGGAGGTATGAGGTAGTGGAGGTAGTGGAGGTATGAGGCAGTGGAGGTAGTGGTTGTATGAGGTAATGAAGGTACGAGGTAGTTGAGGTAGTGGAGGAATGAGGTAGTGGAGGTATGAGGTAGTGGAGGTAGTGGAGGTATGAGGCAGTGGAGGTAGTGGTTGTATGAGGTAGTGTAAGTAGTGGAGGTATTGGAGGTATTGGATGTACAAGTTAGTGGAGGTAGTGAAAGTAGTGGAGGTAGTTAAGGTACTGGAGGTATGAAGTAGTGGAGGTAGAGGGGTACGGGTAGTGGAGGTACGAGGTAGTGGAGGTATGAGGTAGTGGAGGTAGAGGGGCACAAGGTAGTGGAGGTATGAGGTAGTGGAGATAGTGGAGGCATACGGTTATGGAGGTATGAGGTAGTGGAGGTAGTGGAGGTATGAGGTAGTGGAGATAGTGGAGGCATACGGTAATGGAGATACGAGGTAGTGGAGGTATGAGGTAGTGGAGATAGTGGAGGCATACGGTAATGGAGGTACGAGGTAGTGGAGGTAGTGGAGGTACGAGGTAGTGGAGGTAGTGGAGGTACCAGGTAGTGGAGGTAGTGGGTGTATGAGGTAGTCGTGGTATGGGTTGTGGAGGTAGTGAAGGTTATGGAGGTACGAGATAGTTGAGGTAGTGGGGGTGTGAGGTAGTGGAGGTAGTGGGGGTAGTGGAGGTAGAAGAGGTACGATGTAATGGAGGTACGAGGTAGTGGAGATGGTGGGGGTAGGTTAGTACCACACACTAGTATGATGTAGACAAGGGTTATTAGAGGTTAATACCCCACACTAGTCTGATGTAGACCAGGGTTATTAGTAGTCACATCATCACAGAGAGGGAGTTACTGCTTCTATGTAACTGCTGTTAATTAACACACGCACATGATAACGCATGTACACACACACTAAAGCACAGCTATGTTCTCTCTCTCCATTTAAGTTATTAAATGGATTCCCTGACACCCTGTACTTACAACTCCCAAAATCCCTTCTGTCATGTTCTTCCAGTTTTATGGTTTGGCAACATGCACGCACCCACACTCACACACCCCACACACACACACATGCATGCACCCACACACGCACCCACGCACGCAAGCACCCGCACCCACGCACGCACGCACGCACCCGCACGCACACACCCGCACACACCCGCACGCACGCACATGCACGCACGCACGCACCAGCACGCACCCACCCGCACGCACGCACCCACACACGCACGCACACGCACGCACGCACGCACGCACCAGCACGCGTCCACCCGCACGCACCCACACACGCACCCGCATGCACCCACCCACGCACACACCCGCACGCACCCACGCATCCACGCACGCACCCACCCACGCACCCGCACGCACGCAGGGGGAGAGGGAGAGGATGACAGAGAGAGAGGGAGAGGGAGAGGGAGAAGATGACAGAGAGAGAGGGAGAGGGAGAAGATGACAGGGAGAGAGGGAGAAGATGACAGAGAGAGAGGGAGAGGGAGAGGATGACAGGGTGAGAGGGAGAAGATGACAGAGAGAGAGGGAGAGGATGACAGAGAGAGAGGGAGAAGATGACAGAGAGAGAGGGAGAGGGAGAAGATGACAGGGAGAGAGGGAGAAGATGACAGAGAGAGAGAGGGAGAGGGAGAGGATGACAGGGAGAGAGGGAGAAGATGACAGAGAGAGGGAGAGGATGACAGGGCGAGAGGGAGAAGATGACAGAGAGAAGATGACAGAGAGAGAGGGAGAGGATGACAGAGAGAGAGGGAGAAGATGACAGAGAGAGAGGGAGAGGGAGAATATGACAGAGAGAGAGGTAGAGGATAACAGAGAGAGAAGGAGAGGATAACAGAGGGAGAGGGAGAGGATAACAGAGAGAGAAGGAGAGAATAACAGAGAGAGTGGGAGAGGATAACAGAGGGAAAGGGAGATGATGACAGGGAGAGAGGGAGAGGATGACAGAGAGAGAAGGAGAGGGAGAGGATAACAGAGGGAGAGGGAGAGGATAACAGAGGGAGAGGGAGAGGATGACAGAGGGAGAGGATGACAGAGGGTGAGGGAGAGGGAGAGGATGACAGAGAGAGAGGGAGAGGATAACAGAGGGAGAGGGAGAGGGAGAGGATAAAAGGGAGAGAGGGAGAAGATGACAGAGAGAGAGGGAGAGGATAACAGAGAGAGAAGGAGAGGATAACAGAGAGAGTGGGAGAGGATAACAAAGGGAGAGGGAGAGGATGACAGGGAGAGGGGGAGAGGATAACAGAGAGAGAAGGAGAGGATAACAGAGGGAGAGGGAGAGGATGACAGGGAGGGAGAGGATAACATAGAGAAGGAGAGGATAATAGAGGGAGAGGGAGTGGATGACAGAGAGAGAGGGAGAGGATAACAGAGGGAGAGGATGACAGGGAGAGAAGGAGAGGATGACAGAGGGAGAGGGAGAGGATGACAGGGAGAGGGAGAGGGAGAGGATGACAGAGAGAGAGGATAACAGAGGGAGAGGATGACAGGGAGAGAGTGAGAGGATAACAGAGAGAGAGAAGGAGAGGATAACAGAAGGAGAGGGAGAGGATGACAGGGAGGGAGAGGATAACATAGAGAAGGAGAGGATAATAGAGGGAGAGGGAGTGGATGACAGAGAGAGAGAGGGAGAGGATAACAGAGGGAGAGGATGACAGGGAGAGAAGGAGAGGATGACAGAGGGAGAGGGAGAGGATGACAGGGAGGGAGAGGATAACAGAGAGAAGGAGAGGATAATAGAGGGAGAGGGAGTGGATGACAGAGAGAGGGAGAGGATAACAGAGGGAGAGGATGACAGGGAGAGAGGGAGAGGATGACAGAGAGAGCGGGAGAGGATGACAGGGAGAGAGGGAGAGGATGACAGAGAGAGAGGGAGAAGATGACAGAGAGAGAGGGAGAGGGAGAAGATGACAGGGAGAGAGGGAGAAGATGACAGAGAGAGAGAGGGAGAGGGAGAGGATGACAGGGAGAGAGGGAGAAGATGACAGAGAGAGGGAGAGGATGACAGGGCGAGAGGGAGAAGATGACAGAGAGAAGATGACAGAGAGAGAGGGAGAGGATGACAGAGAGAGAGGGAGAAGATGACAGAGAGAGAGGGAGAGGGAGAATATGACAGAGAGAGAGAGGTAGAGGATAACAGAGAGAGAAGGAGAGGATAACAGAGGGAGAGGGAGAGGATAACAGAGAGAGAAGGAGAGAATAACAGAGAGAGTGGGAGAGGATAACAGAGGGAAAGGGAGATGATGACAGGGAGAGAGGGAGAGGATGACAGAGAGAGAAGGAGAGGGAGAGGATAACAGACAGGGAGGGAGAGGATAACATAGAGAAGGAGAGGATCATAGAGGGAGAGGGAGTGGATGACAGAGAGAGAGGGAGAGGATAACAGAGGGAGAGGATGACAGGGAGAGAAGGAGAGGATGACAGAGGGAGAGGGAGAGGATGACAGGGAGAGGGAGAGGGAGAGGATGACAGAGAGAGAGGATAACAGAGGGAGAGGATGACAGGGAGAGAGTGAGAGGATAACAGAGAGAGAGAAGGAGAGGATAACAGAAGGAGAGGGAGAGGATGACAGGGAGGGAGAGGATAACATAGAGAAGGAGAGGATAATAGAGGGAGAGGGAGTGGATGACAGAGAGAGAGAGGGAGAGGATAACAGAGGGAGAGGATGACAGGGAGAGAAGGAGAGGATGACAGAGGGAGAGGGAGAGGATGACAGGGAGGGAGAGGATAACAGAGAGAAGGAGAGGATAATAGAGGGAGAGGGAGTGGATGACAGAGAGAGGGAGAGGATAACAGAGGGAGAGGATGACAGGGAGAGAGGGAGAGGATAACAGAGAGAGAAGGAGAGGATAACAGAGGGAGAGGGAGAGGATGACAGGGGGAAAGGGAGATGATGACAGGGAGAGAGGGAGAGGATGACAGAGAGAGAAGGAGAGGGAGAGGATAACAGAGGGAGAGGGAGAGGATAACAGAGGGAGAGGGAGAGGATGACAGAGGGAGAGGATGACAGAGGGTGAGGGAGAGGGAGAGGATGACAGAGAGAGAGGGAGAGGATAACAGAGGGAGAGGGAGAGGGAGAGGATAAAAGGGAGAGAGGGAGAAGATGACAGAGAGAGAGGGAGAGGATAACAGAGAGAGAAGGAGAGGATAACAGAGAGAGTGGGAGAGGATAACAGAGGGAGAGGGAGAGGATGACAGGGAGAGGGGGAGAGGATAACAGAGAGAGAAGGAGAGGATAACAGAGGGAGAGGGAGAGGATAACAGAGGGAGAGGATGACAGGGAGAGAGGGAGAGGATAACAGAGGGAGAGGATGACAGGGAGAGAGGGAGAGGATAACAGAGAGAGAAGGAGAGGATAACAGAGGGAGAGGGAGAGGATGACAGGGAGAGAAGGTGAGGATAACAGAGGGAGAGGGAGATGATGACAGAGAGAGAAGGAGAGGATAACAGAGAGAGAAGGAGAGGATAACAGAGAGAGAAGGAGAGGATAACAGAGGGAGAGGGAGATGAAGACAGGGAGAGAGGGAGAAGATGACAG
>NC_060191.1:66140063-66160063 GCF_021184085.1 Oncorhynchus gorbuscha | reverse complement strand
GGGGATAAAGTTTGACCCTGGGATTTACAGGCCTGTATCTATCCTCTGTGTAACATCAAAGATCCTGGAGAGAGTTGTACATGAGAAAATGTACGAATATGTCAACAAACTAAGTTTTAATGTCGGATTTTCAGTCAGGTTTTCAGAAAAACATATTCCACTGATTCATGTCTACTTTACTTGACTGACTTCATCAGGAAAGAGACTGATCACCATAGTCCCTGTGCCCAAGAACACCAAGGTAACCTGCCTAAATGACTACTGACCCGTAAGCACTCACGTCTGTAGCCATGAAGTGCTTTGAAAGTCTGGTCATGGCTCACATCAACACCATTATCCCAGAAACCTTAGACCCAATCCAATTTGCATACTGCCCCAACAGATTCACAGAGGGTGCACTCCACACTGCCATTTCCCACCTGGACAAAAGGAACACCTATGTGAGAATGCTATTCACTGGCTACAGCTCAGCGTTCAACACCATAGTGCCTCTGTGGCTTTTTCAAGTTTTATGTTGTGCTCGTTTTTTTTGTTATGGTCGACTGAATCAACTAGACTAAACTGAATGTCAGAACAAAAACCAAGGCATGAGGTGGAAGGAATTGTCCGTAGAGCTCCGAGACAGGATTGTGTCGAGGTACAGATCTGGGGAAGGGTACCAAAACCTTTCTGCAGCATTAAAGGTCCCCAAGAACACAGGGCCTCCATCATTCTTAAATGGAAGAAGTTTGGAACCACCAAGAGAGCTTCCTGGCCAAACTGAGCAACTGGGGGAGAAGGGCCTTGGTCAGAGAGGTGACCAAGAACCCGATGGTCACTCTGACAGAGCTCCAGAAGGACAACCATCTCTGCAGCACTCCACCAATCAGGCCTTTATGGTAGAGTGACCAGATGGAAGCCACTCCTCAGTAAAAGGCACATGACAGCCCGCTTGGAGTATACCAAAATGCACCTAAAAGACTCAGATTATGACCACCTGAAAATAGCTGTGCAGCAATGCTCCCCATCCAACCTGTTTTTTCTTTGTCCTTATGGGTTATTGTATGTAGATTGAGGAAAAAAACAATGTAATACATTTTAGAGTAAGGCTGTAACGTAACAAAATGTAGAACAAGTCAAGGTGTCTGAATACTTTCCGAAGGCACTGTGTGTGTGCATTTGTAGCTTGTAATATCTGAATTCCGTTTAAAAAAACATTGTGTTCGTGTAGAGGCCTGCTGTGTTTAATAAATCTCAGAGATTATTGTCCAGACGCTGACAGAGCACCGAAGCCTCTCAGCCAGACAGAGAGTTGACTATAATAATGGTCTCAGGGTGTTTAACTACAGCGTTTACGACTGTAATATCATCCATTTACACTGGTAATATAATCTCAGAGCCGGCTGGAGAATGATTTCACACCTTAAGGAAATCACACTCAGCAGTAAAGAAAGAACCAGGAAGAAACATCTTGAAACAGGGGAGTTTATTATCTGAGCTCGTCCAATCAGAAGGCTTTGATTGATTTAATGTTGGACTGTTTTCCAATGTGTGTCTAATGATGTGACCCTGTTCTACATTCTGACAGACGGGGTGGCTAAATCTGACTATAATCATTCTGGGAGGTTTTTCAAATCCTCCCACATTGTAATTTGTCACTTTTATCCAGAATATCTCTACTGCTCGCTAGGAGGTATAGTCTGATTCCGAAACACTCCGGGCCAAACTGGCAGGGTAAACACACACACACACACACACACACACACACACACACACACACACACACACACACACACACACACACACACACACACACACACACACACACACACACACACACACACACACACACACACACACACACACACACACACACACACACACACACACACAGAGAGCGAGAGTACTCCCAGGAGACATATCACATGACACCCAGGTCAATGGTATCAGACACAGAGCTTACTGTACATGCCTGAGTGCACATCCTTGTTTACATACACATGTGGTCCTCATTGGGTTTCTCTCGCTCATTACATCAGCGATGCTGTTTATATTGAGACGTAAACACAACAAATAATAACATACACCAACAACATGGCTCGTCTCTTTTACAGCAACAACCCTGGGTTAACACCCCTAATCTAAGTACAATGGGATCTTTAGTGACCACAGAGAGTTAGGACACCTGTTTTAACATATCATCTGAAAGACAGAACCCTATGTAGGGTAATGTCCCCATCACAGCCCTGGGGCATTGGGATTTGATCTTAAGACCAGAGGGCAGACGGCCCGCTACTGACCCGCCAACACCACTTCTAGCAGCATCTGATCTTCCATCCAGGGACCGACAAGGACCGGCCCTGCTTAGCTTCAGAGGCAGGCAAGCAGTGAGATGCAGAGTTGTATGCTGCTGGCTGATGACTTTGAGCTGGTCCAGTTGACTGTGAGTTGTACCATTTGAGTTTACAGTATCTCGTCTCCTTAGGCAGACGAGTTGCCTCCCACAATGTATTCAATGTTCCAGCATGCATGTCCTAAAGTAATAGAATGTCTGTTTGGCATTGAGGAACCATTAAGAACACCTTCCTATTATTGAGTCACCCCCCCCACCTAAATCGTTTGTCTTGCCCATTCACCCTCTGAATGGCACACGTACACAATCCATGTCTCAATTGTCTCAAGGCTTAAAAATCCTAATTTAACCCGTCTCCTCCCCTTCATCTACACTGATTGAAGTGGATTTAACAGGTGACATCAATAAGGCATCATAGCTTTCACCTGGATTCACCTGGTCAGTCTATGTCATGGAGAGAGCAGGTGTTCATAATGTTTTGTTCACTCAGTGTTCATCACTGCTTACGACACTCTGCCTCATCCACTTCTTGCCCACATCCCCGGGACACAAAATAGTAGCTAGATGGAGATCACAGAGGTTATTGTTATTGAGTGTATTTCAAAAGCGTGTAGTTTGCATCAACTACCTTCACTAAAACCACTGCAAAGCTTTAGTCTGTAAACATTGATTTCGAATCGCGACATGTCTGCTTCATGATTTGTTGGGGGAGTTGACTGTCTGAAGAAGACCCTTCCCAAAAAGTGCTAACACTGTTTGTTTTCATCATGGAAGGTACCTAAAGCGTTTGTCTTGTCTACCAGAACCTATTCACTGCTGTTTAAGGGACTGCCGTATAGCTATTTACAGTGTGGTTGGGTATATCTCAGGGAGTTTTACAGTGTGGTTAGGTATATCTCAGGGAGTTTTACAGTGTGGTTAGGTATATCTCAGGGAGTTTTACAGTGTGGTTAGGTATATCTCAGGGAGTTTTACAGTGTGGTTAGGTATATCTCAGGGAGTTTTACAGTGTGGTTGGGTTGTGTTTGGTTAGGTATATCTCAGGGAGTTTTACAGTGTGGTTAGGTATATCTCAGGGAGTTTTACAGTGTGGTTAGGTATATCTCAGGGAGTTTTTGTGGTTAGGTATATCTCAGGGAGTTTTACAGTGTGGTTAGGTATATCTCAGGGAGTTTTACAGTGTGGTTAGGTATATCTCAGGGAGTTTTACAGTGTGGTTAGGTATATCTCAGGGAGTTTTACAGTGTGGTTAGGTATATCTCAGGGAGTTTTACAGTGTGGTTGTGTTTGGTTAGGTATATCTCAGGGAGTTTTACAGTGTGGTTGTGTTTTTTGGTTAGGTATATCTAGGGAGTTTTCAGTGTGGTTAGGTATATCTCAGGAGTTTTACAGTGTGGTTAGGTATATCTCAGGGAGTTTTGTGTGGTCAGGTATATCTCAGGGAGTTTTCAGTGTGGTTTATAGCAGGGAGTTTTACAGTGTGGTTAGGTATATCTCAGGGAGTTTTACAGTGTGGTTAGGTATATCTCAGGGAGTTTTACAGTGTGGTTAGGTATATCTCAGGGAGTTTTACAGTGTGGTTAGGTATATCTCAGGGAGTTTTACAGTGTGGTTGATCTCAGGGAGTTTTACAGTGTGGTTAGGTCAGGGAGTCTCAGTGGGAAATCTCAGGGAGTTTTACAGTGTGGTTAGGCAGAGCTCCACTGTGGGAGCCAGAACAGTGTGGATGGACAAGTTTTACAGTGTGGTTAGGTATATCTCACAGACAGTGTGGTTGTGTTTGTTAGGAATATCTCAGGGAGTTTTACAGTGTGGTTGTGTTTGGTTACACACAGCCTCAGCAGGGTTTCAGTGTTTAACCGTGACCATGTGTGGTCACGTCTCAGGAGGGTTAGAGCAGTGGGGTGAAAGTGTGGTGTCAGAAAATGTAAGAGCGGTCAGCTTGTTTAACCATGACCACTTAAGGTCAGTCTCAGGGGAAACACAGAGCTCCACTGGGGAGCCAGAACAGTGGATGGACAACACACACACAGACACATGTACACACATACACACACACGCAAGACAGATTGAGAGAGAGCATTTAGTCTCTGTGAATGAGTATCGTAGGGACCAGTGAGATGAGCAGCAGCAGAACAGGAACAGATTTCAGCCAAGCAGAAAGTGCAGGGAGAAGTGTGTGTGTGTTTGAGGACTGACCTTCCAGATCACTGGGTCCACAGTGAATCAGTTTAGCTGCAGATAACAGGGACAGTGGAGTCAGTCAGACCCTATCAAACCCACATCTCCCCTGCCTCACCCTGTCTTCCTCCTCTACCCCCCTCTCTCTCTCTCACCGCTGTCTTCCTCATCTACTCCCCTCTCTCTCCGGTCACCCCCCTCTCGCTCACCTGTCTCACTCCTCTACCATGCTCTCCCTCCTCTACCCCCATCTCTCCCCCCTGTCTCCCTCCTCTACCCCCTCTCTCTCTCCCCTGTCTCCCTCCTCTACCCCCCCTCTCTCTCCCCTCTCTCCCCTGTCTCCCTCCTCTACCCCCTCTCTCCCCCTGTCTCCCTCCTCTACCCCCCCTCTCCCCTGTCTCCCTCCCTACCCCCCCTCTCCCCCGTCTCCCTCCTCTACCCCCCCCCTGTCTCCCTCCTCTACCCCCTCTCTCCCCTGTCTCCCTCCTCTACCCCCCCTCTCTCTCCCCCTGTCTCCCTCCTCTACCCCCCATCTCTCTCCCCCCTGTCTCCCTCCTCTACCCCCTCCCCCTCCCCCTGTCTACCACCCTCTCCCTCCCCCTGTCCCCTCCTCTACCCCCTCTCTCCCCCTGTCTCCCTCCTCTACCCCCCATCTCTCTCCCCCTGTCTCCCTCCTCTACCCCCCTCTCTCCTCCCCTGTCTCCCTCCTCTACCCCCTCTCTCCCCCTGTCTCCCTCCTTACCCCCTCTCTCCCCCTGTCTCCCTCCTCTACCCCCCTCTCTCCCCCTGTCTCCCTCCTCTACCCCCTCTATCCCTCCCCTGTCTCCCTCCTCTACCCCCCTCTCTCCCCTGTCTCTCTCTTTCTACCCCCGTCTCCCTCCTCTACCCCCCTCTCTCCCCCCCTGTCTCCCTCCTCTACCTCCCCTCTCCCTCCCCTGTCTCCCTCCTCTACCCCCCTCTCTCTCCCCCTGTCTCCTCCTCTACCACCCCCTCCTCCCTCCTCTACCCCCTCTCCCCAGTCTCCCTCCTCAGTCTCTCCCCCCTGTCTCCCTCCTCTACCCCCTCTCTCTCCCCTGTCTCCCTCCTCTACCACCCCCTCCCTCCTCTACCCCCCTCCCCAGTCTCCCTCCTCTACCCCCGTCTCTCCCCCTGTCTCCCTCCTCTACCCCCCCTCTCTCCCCTGTCTCCCTCCTCTACCACCCCTCTCCCTCCTCTACCCCCTCTCCCCAGTCTCCCTCCTCTACCCCCCCGTCTCTCCCCTGTCTCCCTCCTCTACCCCCTCTCCCCAGTCTGCCTCCTCTACCCCCCCCTCTCCCCCTGTCTCCTCCTCTACCACCCTCTCCCTCCTCCACCCCCCCCTCCCCAGTCTCCCTCCTCTACCCCCATCTCTCCCATGTCTCCCTCCTCTACCCCCTCTCCCTCCTCTACCCCCTCTCCCCAGTCTCCCCCCAGTCTCCCTCCTCTACCACCCCTCTACCTCCTCTACCCCCTCTCCCCAGTCTCCCTCCTCTACCCCCCTCTCCCCAGTCTCCTTATTGTCATGCAAAACATATGTTTACGTTTCCAAAGCAAGTGAAATAGATGATAAACAAAAGTGAAATATACAATAGAAAATGTACAGTAAACATTACACTCACAAAAGATATGGGAGTTGATCAGAATTGGATCCGTGTTATATAACTGATTCAAGTATTTTTTGCCAGATCCCAACAGGTATGTCAATTATTATGTTCCTTTTTTGGAAAACCATTATTTTTGTCTTAATGAGAATTTCTGTCAGGGCTCAGGTCTGACAGAATATGTGCATAAAATATAGGTGCTGCTGTAGGCAGTGATGGAAAAAGTACCCAATTGTAATACTTGAGTAAAAGTAAAGATACCTTAATAGTGACTCCCCATCCCGCACGAGGGAGCATAATCATCGACTGACACTAATTAGCATAACGCAATGGACATAAATATTCCTAGAAAATATTCCTATTCATGAAAATCACAAGTGAAATATATTGAGACACAGCATTTGTGTAAGTTTATCGATAGCCTAGCATAGCATTTTGTCCAGCTAGCAGCAGGTAACTTGGTCACGGAAATCAGAAAAGCAATCAAATTAAATCGTTTACCTTTGATGAGCTTCGGATGTTTTCACTCACGAGACTCCCAGGTAGATAGCCAATGTTCCTTTTTTCCAAAAATATTATTTTTGTAGGCGAAATAGCTCCGTTTGTTCTTCACGTATGGCTGAGAAATCGCACGGAAATTGCAGTCATGAAAACACTGAAAAATGTTCCAAATTAGCTCCATAATATCGACAGAAACATGGCAAACGTTGTTTATAATCAATCCTCAAGGTGTTTTTCAAATATCTATTCAATAATATATCCACTGGGACAATTCGTTTTTCAGTAGGACCGATTGGAATAATGGCTACCTCTGTATTTTACGCGAGAATCACTCTGGGAGCATCAGGTGACCACTTGCGCAATGTAGCCGCTTACGGGTATTCTTCAACATAAATGCGTAAAACTACGTCACAATGCTGTAGACACCTTGGGGAATATGGAGAAAAAGTAATCTGGTTGATAGCCCATTCAGAGCTCAATAGGGACGCATTGGAACGCAACGCTTTCAAAACATGAGGCACTTCCGGATTGGATTTGTCTCAGGCTTTCACCTGCAACATCAGTTCTGTTATACTCACAGACAATATTTTAATAGTTTTGGAAACTTTAGAGTGTTTTCTATCCTAAGTTGTCAATTATATGCATATTCTAGCATCTTGTCCTGACAAAATATCCCGTTTACTATGGGAACAATATTTTTCCAAAAATTAAAATACTGCCCCCTAGTCACAAAAGGTAGAAAATGACTGTAAATGAAAAGTAAAAGTGAAGTTCTCCCAGTAAAATACAACTTGAGTAAAAGTCTAGGTGCTGCTGTAAGCCCTCCTTGGTTGGGGACAGAAGCACCGGATCATCAGCAAACAGTAGACATTTGACTTCAGATTCTAGTAAGGTGAGGCCAAGTGCTGTAGACTCTCCTAGTGCCCTCGCCAATTTGTTGATGTATATGTTGATGAGGGTGGGGCTTAAGCTGCATCCCTGTCTCACCTCCCGGCCCTGTGGAAAGAAATGTGTGTGTTTGTTGCCATTTTTTTTCCACACACTTTTATAATGTTGTATGTTTTTCCCCCAACACCACTTTCCATCAATTTCCAAATATTGGGGAAGATGCCAGAGCTGAGGATGATGTTTAAGAGTTTAAGTATAGCCAATTGGAATTTGTGGTTAGTATATTTCATCATTTCATTTCGGATACCATCAACCCCAAAGACCTTTTTGGGTTGGAGGGCTAGTATTTTTTCCTGTAGTTCATTCAATGTAATTGGAGAATCCAGTGGGTTCTGGTGGTCTTTAATAGTTGATTCTAAGATTTGTATTTGATCATGTATATATTTTTGCTGTTTTTTCTTTGTTATCGAGCCACAAATATTGGAGAAGTTTATCCATTCATCTCTGTTTTGGATAGATAACTCTTTGAGAGATTTCCAATCTTCCCAGAAGTGATTAGATTCTATGGATTCTTCAGTTACATTGAGCTGATTTCTGACATACTGTTCCTTCTTTTCCGTAGTGTATTTCTGTATTGTTTTAGTGATTCACCATAATGAAGGTGGAGGCTCAGGTTTTCTGGGTTTCTATATTTTTGGTTGGATACATTTCTCAATTTCTTACTTAGGTTTTTGGATTCTTCATTTGTCATTGTTGTTAATTCTCTTAGGTTGTCTGCTTGACCTTTTTAGATTTGATGAGGAAGCTGAGAGGTCAAATATACTGTTGAGGTTTTCTACTGCCAAGTTTACACCTTCACTATGACAGTGAAACCTTTTGTCCAGGAAGTTGTCTGGAAGGGATTTGATTTGTTGTTGCCTAATTGCTTTTTGGTAGATTCCACACTGCTTTCCTTCCATCTATAGCATTTCTTAATATTATTCAGTCCCTTTGGCTTTGAAGCCTCATGATTGAGCACAGCTCTGTTCAAGGGGTGTGTGAACTGACTGAAATGTTCTAGGAGAATCTGGGTTGAAGTCAGTGATAAGAAGAGATTACTACTGCCAAGAGATTTTTTTATTTTTTATTTTACCTTTATTTAACCAGGCAAGTCAGTTAAGAACACATTCTTATTTTCAATGACGGCCTGGGAACAGGGGCAGAACGACAGATTTGTACCTTGTCAGCTCGGGGGTTTGAACATGCAACCTTCCGGTTATTAGTCCAACGCTCTAACCACTAGGCAACCCTGCCGCCCCTGAGATGAGCTATAGGTGTACCTACCATAGGATTCCCCTCGAAGCCTACCACTGTCTATGTACATACCCAGGATGTAACAGAGCTATAGGTGTCTAACCACTACCACTGTCTATGTACATACCCAGGATGTAACAGAGCTATAGGTGCACCTACCCCTGAGCCTACCACTGTCTATGTACATACCCAGCGTGCGACAGAGCTATAGGTCCACCTACCATAGGAGTCCCCTCGAAGCCTACCACTGTCTATGTACATACCCAGCGTGCGACAGAGCTATAGGTCCACCTACCATAGGAGTCCCCTCGAAGCCTACCACTGTCTATGTACATACCCAGCGTGCGACAGAGCTATAGGTCCACCTACCATAGGAGTCCCCTCGAAGCCTACCACTGTCTATGTACATACCCAGGATGTAACAGAGCTATAGGTGTACCTACCATAGGATTCCCCTCGAAGCCTACCACTGTCTATGTACATACCCAGGATGTAACAGAGCTATAGGTGTACCTACCATAGGATGCCTACCACTGTCTATGTACATACCCAGGATGTAACAGAGCTATATGTACCTACCATAGGATTCCCCTAAGCCTACCACTGTCTATGTACATACCCAGGATGTAACAGAGCTATAGGTGTACCTACCATAGGAGTCCCCTCGAAGCCTACCACTGTCTATGTACATACCCAGGATGTAACAGAGCTTAGGTGTACCTATAGGAGTTAGCCTACCATGTCTATGTACATACCCAACGGCCGACAGAGCTATAGGTGTACCTACCATAGGAGTTGAAGCCTACCACTGTCTATGTACATACCCAACGGCCGACAGAGCTATAGGTGTACCTACCATAGGAGGAAGCCTACCACTGTCTATGTACATACCCAACGGCCGACAGAGCTATAGGTGTACCTACCATAGGAGTCCCCTCGAAGCCTACCACTGTCTATGTACATACCCAACGGCCGACAGAGTTGTGTACCTAGAGGGCCTACCACTGTCTATGTACAGACCTAACGGGACAGAGCTATGTGTACCTCATAGAGGGCATGTATACCCAACGGCCGACAGAGCTATAGGGGAGTTGCCTACCACTGTCTATGTACATACCCAACGGGACAGAGCTATAGGGGGAGTTGCCTACCACTGTCTATGTACAGGGGCAGATATAGGGGGAGTTCGAAGCCTACCACTGTCTATGTACAGACCCAACGGCCGACAGAGCTATAGGTGTACCTACCATAGGAGGCCTACCACTGTCTATGTACAGGGCCGACAGAGCTGCAGGAGTTGTGACCCGTTTTTGTTGGTTATGTTGTTGTAGTTGTGTCTAGAGGGGCATATGGGGGAGTTGTGTCTAGAGGGGCATATGGGGGAGTTGTGTCTAGAGGGGCATATGGGGGAGTTGTGTCTAGAGGGGCATATGGGGGAGTTGTGTCTAGAGGGGCATATGGGGGAGTTGTGTCTAGAGGGGCATATGGGGGAGTTGTGTCTAGAGGGGCATATGGGGGAGGGAATACTGTCACCTCCAGGTAGGTGTTTGTCTCCCTGTGTGCTGAGGGTGTCAGGTTCTTGTCCAGTTCTGGTATTTAGATCGTCACAGACTAGTACATGTCCCTGGAAATGATCCCCCTCCAGGACGGAGAAGCTGTCATTGTTAAAGTATTTGGATTCTATTGGATAGAATATAAGAAGCACACATGAGGACATTTTCTTTGTTGAGATAAGTTCCTTATTAATTTCTAGTCAGATGTCAAATGTTTCTGTTTTGACTAATGTAATCGAGTGAGTTAGGTCTGCTCTATACCAAATTAGCATACCCCATGAGTTCTCTTCCCTGTTTCACAGCTGGTAGCTTGGTGGATGGGACTAGCAGCTCTCTGTAACCTAGAGGGCAACCAGTGGGTCTGTCTCCTCTATACCACACAGCTGGTAGTTTGGTGGATGAGACTACCGGCTCTCTGTAACCTAGAGGGCAACCAGTGGATCCGTCTCCTTTATTATCCTTTATTCTTGTAGGATGACAATGTCTGTATTTCCAATTTCTTTGATGGAGTCTGATGGAGTTTGATGGAGTCTGATGGAGTCTGATGGACTTTCTTTGTTGGAGTCTGGGTTCCTGCTCTTTAGGCCAAAGGCAGATGTCTTAGCTGGTAAGGGTGTGGCTAAAGATGCTGTGGTCTGGGTGTAGGTTCTCTTGGCGTGGGTTCTCTCGGTGCAGGTCCTTCAGGAGGGTGACTCGCTGGTCTGTGACCGTGTCTCGCTGGTCTGGGCGGGTTGTCTGTTGCTCTGTTGCTCCTGTGTGAGGTGCTGGGGCTACGGTTGAGGGTGACGTCCTTCAGAGTCCTGGCAAAAGTTGGGATTGTTGCCTTGTAGAGGTGGACCTGGTCATAAAGGCTGTCCAAGTCGAGGGTGAAGTGGTGCCAGGTAGAGGCACAGTCTCGCTGTATGTTGTCAAGGTGAAAGTCTTTCCCCAGTCTCCCTACTATCCCGCCATTTTGCTCCCCAGTCTCCCTCCTATCCCTCCGTTTTGCTCCCCAGTCTCCCTCCTATCCCTCCGTTTTGCTCCCCTGTCTCCTTCCTATCCCTCCGTTTTGCTCCCCAGTCTCCCTCCTATCCCTCCATTTTGCTCCCCTGTTTCCCTCCTATCCCTCCGTTTTGCTCCCCAGTCTCCCTCCTATCCCTCCATTTTGCTCCCCTGTTTCCCTCCTATCCCTCCGTTTTGCTCCCCTGTCTCCCTCCTATCCCTCCATTTTGCTCCCCAGTCTCCCTCCTATCCCTCCGTTTTGCTCCCCAGTCTCCCTCCTATCCCTCCGTTTTGCTCCCGTCTCCCTCCTATCCCTCCGTTTTGCTCCCCAGTCTCCCTCCTATCCCTCCGTTTTGCTCCCCAGTCTCCCTCCTATCCCTCCGTTTTGCTCCCCAGTCTCCCTCCTATGCCTCCGTTTTGCTCCCCTGTCTCCTTCCTATCCCTCCGTTTTGCTCCCCAGTCTCCTTCCTATCCCTCCGTTTTGCTCCCCTGTCTCCCTCCTATCCCTCCGTTTTGCTCCCCTGTCTCCCTCCTATCCCTCCGTTTTGCTCCCCAGTCTCCTTCCTATCCCTCCGTTTTGCTCCCCAGTCTCCTTCCTATCCCTCCATTTTGCTATCCTTCCTATCCCTCCGTTTTGCTCCCCAGTCTCCTTCCTATCCCTCCGTTTTGCTCCCCAGTCTCCCTCCTATCCCTCCGTTTTGCTCCCCAGTCTCCCTCCTATCCCTCCGTTTTGCTCCCCAGTCTCCCTCCTATCCCTCCGTTTTGCTCCCCAGTCTCCCTCCTATCCCTCCATTTTGCTCCCCAGTCTCCCTCCTATCCCTCCGTTTTGCTCCCCAGTCTCCTCCTATGCCTCCGTTTTGCTCCCCTGTCTCCTTCCTATCCCTCCGTTTTGCTCCCCAGTCTCCTTCCTATCCCTCCGTTTTGCTCCCCTGTCTCCCTCCTATCCCTCCGTTTTGCTCCCCTGTCTCCCTCCTATCCCTCCGTTTTGCTCCCCAGTCTCCCTCCTATCCCTCCGTTTTGCTCCCCAGTCTCCTTCCTATCCCTCCATTTTGCTCCCCAGTCTCCTTCCTATCCCTCCGTTTTGCTCCCCAGTCTCCTTCCTATCCCTCCGTTTTGCTCCCGTCTCCCTCCTATCCCTCTGTTTTGCTCCCCAGTCTCCCTCCTATCCCTCCGTTTTGCTCCCCAGTCTCCCTCCTATCCCTCCGTTTTGCTCCCCAGTCTCCCTCCTATCCCTCCATTTTGCTCCCCAGTCTCCCTCCTATCCCTCCGTTTTGCTCCCCAGTCTCCCTCCTATCCCTCCGTTTTGCTCCCCAGTCTCCCTCCTATCCCTCCATTTTGCTCCCCAGTCTCCCTCCTATCCCTCCGTTTTGCTCCCCAGTCTCCCTCCTATCCCTCCGTTTTGCTCCCCAGTCTCCCTCCTATCCCTTCGTTTTGCTCCCCAGTCTCCCTCCTATCCCTCCGTTTTGCTCCCCAGTCTCCCTTCTATCCCTCCGTTTTGCTCCCCAGTCTCCTTCCTATCCCTCCGTTTTGCTCCCCAGTCTCCCTCCTATCCCTCCGTTTTGCTCCCCTGTCTCCCTCCTATCCCTCCGTTTTGCTCCCCAGTCTCCCTCCTATCCCTCCGTTTTGCTCCCCTGTCTCCCTCCTATCCCTCTGTTTTGCTCCCCAGTCTCCTTCCTATCCCTTCGTTTTGCTCCCCAGTCTCCCTCCTATCCCTTCGTTTTGCTCCCCAGTCTCCCTCCTATCCCTCCGTTTTGCTCCCCTGTCTCCCTCCTATCCCTCCGTTTTGCTCCCCTGTCTCCTTCCTATCCCTCCGTTTTGCTCCCCAGTCTCCTTCCTATCCCTCCGTTTTGCTCCCCAGTCTCCCTCCTATCCCTTCGTTTTGCTCCCCAGTCTCCCTCCTATCCCTTCGTTTTGCTCCCCAGTCTCCCTCCTATCTCCATGACTTCTACCTGTATTCCCCTTTACAGACCCCCGTCCCCTCTCTTCCCTGTTTCCCACCCCTCTCACCCCTCTCACACATCTGTCACCTCTCTCAGCTCTCTCCTTCCCCAACTTTCCCCACCCAGCCCTCAGTCCATCCCCCTCCAAGACCTCCCCCTCCCCTCCCTACCCTACCCCCTCTCCCCTGCCCTCTATAATAGCCTGTGTATCTCCTTAGTCAGTTGGCCAGCTCAGTCAATCCCTTCCATCCCTGGTTTCTTTGCCAGCTGACTGGCTACCTGTCTGACTGACTGACTGACTAATTTAGTGACTGCATCATTTTGATTGGAGCCAGCAACAGCAGCAACAACAGTATGGAGACAAACAGTCTATTAGGCCTCTCCTGCTTTTCCTCTTTCTCACTCTCTCTTTTTCTCCTTCCTTCCCTCCTCATTCTGTTCCCTGTCTTTATTTATCCCTGGTGCTAGTCTTTTTCTTTCATTATCTTTGCTGCTTGCTCACCCTCTGCACACATTCTCTCCCTTGGCAGCCTTCATATTAACCTCATCCACCCACTTCATCCCTCACTCCCTCACCCAGAAAGAGACACGGACAAGGAGAGGGGATATGCGTATAGAGAGGAGAGTGTGTGTTCTGAGCTAGCTCCAAGGGTCAGGGTTTGGACGATTTATCACCCACTCAGAGAGGAAGAGAGAGAACTGAATTGAGAGAGATCAGAGACAGAGAGAGACAGAGAGGAGAGAGAGAAATGAAAGAGAGACAGACAGACAGAGATGAGAGAGAGAGAGACAGGAGAGAGAGAGACAGAGAGGAGAAAGTATGAGATTAAAATGGGCAAAAAACACAAACATTTCTTTGCACAGGGCTGGGGGATGAGACAGGGATGCAGCTTAGCCCCACCCTCTTCAACATATATACAAATTGGCGAAGGCACTAGAACAGTCTGCAGCAACCGGCCTCACCCTACTAGAATCTATAGTGAAATGTCTACTGTTTGCTGATGATCTGGTGCTTCTGTCACCAACCAAGGAGGGCCTACAGCAGCACCTAGATCTTCTGCACAGATTCTGTCAGACCTGGGCCCTGACAGTAAATCCCAGTAAAACAAAATAATGCCGTTCCAAAAAAGGTCTAGTTGTCCTGGACCACGAATATAACTTCCATCTAGACACCATGCCCTAAAGCACACAAAAAAAACCTCTACGTACCTCGGCCTAAACATCAGCGCCACAGGTAACTTCCACAAAGCTGTGAAAAAACTGGGAGACAAGGCAAGAAGGGCATTCTATGCCATGAAAAGGAACATTTAATTTGACATAACAATTAGGATCTGGCAAAAAATGCTTGAATCAGTGAAATAACCCATTGCCCTTTATGGTTGTGAGGTCTGGGGTCCGCTCACCAAACAAGAATTCACACTATGGGACAAACACCAAATTGGTACTTTGCATGCAGAATTCTGCAAAAAAAATCCTCTGTGTACAACGTAAAACACCAAATAATGCATGTAGAGTAAAATTAGGCCAATACCCGATAATTATTATCAAAATCCAGAAAAGAGCCGTTCAATTCTACATCCACCTAAAAGGAAGTGATTCCCAAACCTTCCATAACAAAGTCATCACCTACATGAACCTGGAGAAGAGTCCCCAAAGCAAGCTGGTCCTGGGGCTTTGTTCACAAACAGACCCCACACAGCCCTAGGACAGCTATACAATTAAACCCAAACAAATCATGAGAAAACAAAAAGATCATTATTTGACAGATTGGAAAGAATTGACAAAAATCAGAGCAAACAAGAATGCTATTTGGCCCCACACAGAGAGTACACAGTGGCAGAATACCTGACCACCGTGACTGACCCAAAATGAAGGAAATCTTTGACTATGTACAGACTCAGTGAATATACAATGATTCTTTCTTTAAAACTTATGCCGCGACCATTTGTAGTAGATGGTGGCAGATTGTAGTAAATTGCGTCCTTCTGGTAATAATTGCTGACATTTAAATAATGTGCCATAGAATTCTGTGGCAGCCCGCAAGCTATTTTGCGGTACGCCGCAACTTTTGAATGAAGAAACACTGTAGCCTTGCTATTGAGAAAGGCTGCCGAATGCAGATCTGGCTCTCAAGAGAAGACAGGCTATGTGCTCACTGCCCACAACATGAGGTGGAAACGGAGCTGGACTTCCTTACCAGTGAAGAGCAAACACCATTGTAAATTCAACCCATATTTATGTTTATTTATTTTCCCTTCCATACTTTAACTATTTGCACGTCATTACAACACTGTATATAGATGTGTCATTTCAAATATCTTTATTATTTTGGAACTTTTGTAAGTGTAATGTTTGCTGTTCATTTTGTATTGTTTATTTCACTGTGTTTGGTATCTATTTCACTTGCTTCGGCAATGTAAACATAAGTTTCCCATGCCAATAAAGACCTTTGAATTGAAATTGAAATTGACAGGAGAAAGACAGAGGGGAGAGAGCAAGAGGGGGAGAGAGAGACAGGAGAGAGAGACAGGAGAGAGAGAGGAGAGAGAGAGCCGTTCAGATAGTGTCTTTCACTTTCCTTCCCCCCTCTCCTTCTCTTTCCTTCCCCTCTCTCCTTCTCTCTTTCCTTCCCCTCTCTCCTTCTCTCTTTCCTTCCCCCCTCTCCTTCTCTCTTTCCTTCCCCCCTCCCCTTCTCTCTTTCCTTCCCCTCTCTCCTTCTCTCTTTCCTTCCCCTCTCTCCTTCTCTCTTTCCTTCCCCTCTCTCCTTCGCTCTTTCCTTCCCCTCTCTCCTTCGCTCTTTCCTTCCCCTCTCCTTCTCTCTTTCCTTCCCCCTCTCCCTTTCCTTCCCCCTCTCCCTCTCTTTCCTTCCCCCATCTCCCTTTCCTTCCCCCTCTCCCTTTCCTTCCCCCTCTCCCTCTCTTTCCTTCCCCCTCTCCCTTTCCTTCCCCCTCTCCCTCTCTCTTTCCTTCCCCCTCTCCCTCTCCTTCCCCATCTCCTTCTCTCTTTCCTTCCCTCTCTCCCTTTCCTTCCCCCTCTCCCTCTCCCTTTCCTTCCCCCTCTCCCTCTCTCTTTCCTTCCCCCTCTCCCTTTCCTTCCCCCCCTCTCCCTCTCTCTTTCCTTCCCCCTCTCCTCTCCTTCCCCCTCTCCCTTTCCTTCCCCCTCTCCCTCTCTTTACTTCCCCTCTCCCTCTCTCTTTCCTTCCCCCTCTCCCTTTCCTCCCCCATCTCCCTTTCCTTCCCCCTCTCTCTCCCCATCTCCCCTCTCTTTCCTTCCCCCACTCCCTTTCCTTCCCCCTCTCCCTCTCTCTTTCCTTCCCCCTCTCCCTTTCCTTTCCCCCTCTCCCTCTCTCTTTCCTTCCCCCTCTCCCTTTCCTTCTCCCCTCTCCCTCTCTCTTTCCTTCCCCCTCTCCCTTTCCTTCTCCCCTCTCCTCTCTCTTTCCTTCCCCCTCTCCCTCTCCTTCCCCCTCTCCCTTTCCTTCTCCCCTCTCCCCTCTTTCCTTCTCCCCTCTCTTCCTTTCCTCTATCCTGCCTGCCTCTCTCTTTCCTTCCCCCTCTCCCTCTCTCTTTCCCTTCCCCCTCTCCCTCTCCCTCTCCGTCCCCCCTCTCCCTCTCCGTCCCCCTCTCCCTCTCCCTCTCCTTCCCCCTCTTTCCTTCCCCCATCTCCCTTTCCTTCCCCCTCTCCCTTTCCTTCCCCCTCTCCCTCTCTCTTTCCTTCCCCCTCTCCTTTCCTTCCCCCTCTCCCTCTCTCTTTCCTTCCCCCTCTCCCTCTCCTTCCCCCATCTCCTTCTCTCTTTCCTTCCCTCTCTCCCTTTCCTTCCCCCTCTCCCTCTCCCTTTCCTTCCCCCCTCTCCCTCTCTCTTTCCTTCCCCCTCTCCCTTTCCTTCCCCCTCTCCCTCTCTCTTTCCTTCCCCCTCTCCCTCTCCTTCCCCCTCTCCCTTTCCTTCCCCCTCTCCCTCTCCCTTTACTTCCCCCTCTCCCTCTCTCTTTCCTTCCCCCTCTCCCTTTCCTCCCCCATCTCCCTTTCCTTCCCCCTCTCTCTCCCCATCTCCCTCTCTCTTTCCTTCCCCCACTCCCTTTCCTTCCCCCTCTCCCTCTCTCTTTCCTTCCCCCTCTCCCTTTCCTTCCCCCTCTCCCTCTCTCTTTCCTTCCCCCTCTCCCTTTCCTTCTCCCCTCCCTCCCTCTCTCTTTCCTTCCCCCTCTCCCTTTCCTTCTCCCCTCTCCCTCTCTCTTTCCTTCCCCCTCTCCCTCTCCTTCCCCCTCTCCTTTCCTTTCCCTCTCCCTCTCTCTTTCCTTCTCCCCTCTTCCTTTCCTCTATCCTGCCTGCCTCTCTCTTTCCTTCCCCCTCTCCCCTCTCTCTTTCCTTCCCCCTCTCCCTCTCCCTCTCCGTCCCCCTCTCCCTCTCCGTCCCCCCCCCTCTCCCTCTCCCTCTCCTTCCCCCATCTCCTTCTCTCTTTCCTTTCCTCTATCCTGCCTGCCTCCCTCCCTTCCTCTCTGTCACTGTGATGAATGGCTAGCATTGGCTGTGTCTGTGTGTGATGAATGGCTGTAGCTTGGGTTGTGTGTGGACAGGCGGGCCTATAGGGTCTTGGCTGCAGTTAGCAGTGTTTAAGATGACTGGAGAACAGAGGGTTGCTGTCACACACACACACACACACATACACACACACACACACACAGGTGTAGACCTGTTCCATGTAGAGGAAGGTGCTTCTATGTAAAAGACAGTACATACAGCCAGCTGGGCACTGCCACAGAGTCACATAGTCGCACATAGTCGCACATAGTGGTACATAGTGGCACATAGTGGCACATAGTGACACATAGTGGCACAGTCACATAGACACATAGACACATAGACACATAGACACATAGTCACATAGTCACATAGTCACATAGTCACATAGTCACATAGACAAAAAAACGTACTGTATATTGATTCACTTCAAGAGCCATTCATTAGAAGTGATTATCACCAATTATTTATTCTGACTGACAAACGTTCAGAGTGTGCGTGCCTGCGTGTGTGTGTGTGCGTGTGTGAGTCATCCTCTACTTCTCTGGTACAAGTGTCTGAATAGCTTCTCTACGAAAGGACATCAAACCAAAGAGAGAGAGGAGGGGAGGATATTTTCTGTGTCTCTCTTTTTTCTCTCTCCCTCTATCTTTCCTCCCTCTGTTTCTACCGCTCTTTCCCATGGGACATGAACTGTACCTGACAGTAACGGTTTCCCGGCAACAGTTTCCGTCAGTAACAGTAACTGCTGACCTTCTCCTGTGTGATGTGAACTCCAGTGTGTCAGTCGTCATCATACACCCACACAGTCACTTTAGGAGTAGTCATCACTCTGCTTTGCACTACATAAAACTAAACCTCAGTTACACTTCCAGGTGTTGCCACAGTCTCTCCCCCCCCCCCCCATTTTACTATGCAAATCAGTTAGTAACAAATTATTATGTATAATGACGGCCTACACCAGCCAAACCCGGACGACGGTGGACCAATTGTGCACCGCCCTATGGGACTCCCAATCACGGCCGGTTGTGATACAGCCTGGATTCGAACCAGGGTGTCTGTAGTGACACCTCTAGCACTGAGATGCAGTTAGACCGCTGCCCCACCCTCTCTGTGGGTTGTTGTTGTCGTCTGGGGGTTATCTGATGATTAGAGGACCTACAGGAGCATGTCTGTAGACAGGTGGAGTCTACAGTCTCAGGGTAGATAATAACAGGTGGTCAGAGGTGACTGGGAAGATGTAACACTGTTTATGTGACTGTGAGATGGATATGGGTGTATCATGTACCAACCTGCTCTGGGATGTTAAACAACTTAAAGAATACACCAATATTACCACTTTCCCATAAAGGTTAGTTTATATACTGGTGAAGTAGGCTGGAAAAGACATGCTGGTTATATGAACACAGTCTCTTATACATACCAACCCAGTGGGTTGTATATGCGTTCCTGTGTGTGTGACAGGGAGAGAGAGAAGGAGGGAAAGGGGGAAATAGAAGGGGGAGGAAGAGCAGGTGCAGAGGGCTGTAGTCAAAGAGAAGAAAGGGTTGAGGGAGGAGGTGGCCTGTCCCTGAACAGATGCACTTTGACCTCACCGCAGTGTAGTGCAGTGTGGGTAAGAAAGCCTAGATGGCAGGAGTTGGCTGGTCATTAAGGCAGCTGTGTTTGTGTGTGGGTCTGAGAGAGAGAGAGAGAGAGAGAGAGAGAGAGAGAGAGAGAGAGAGAGAGAGAGAGAGAGAGAGAGAGAGAGAGAGAGAGAGAGAGAGAGATAGAGAGAGGGGGAAGTGGAGAAGTAGAGAGGGGGGGAAGTGGAGAGTGTGCAGTTAAAATAGGCAAAAACACATTTCTTTCCACAGGGCCGTTGGGTGAGACAGGGATGCAGCTTGAGCCTCACCCTCTTCAACATATATATCAATAAATTGGCGAGGGCACTAGAACAGTCTGCAGCACCCAGCCACTACCTACTAGATTCTGAAGTCAAAAATATCTACTGTTTGCTGAGGATTTTTAAACATTTAACCAGGTAAGTCAGTTTAAGAACAAATTCTTACTTACAATGGCTGCCTACCCCAGACGACACTGGGCCAATTGTGCGCCACCCTATGTGACTCCCAATCACGGCCAGATGTGATGCAGCCTGGATTCTAATCAGGGACTGCAGTGACACCTCTTGCACTGAGATGCAGTGCAATACACCGCT
>NC_060191.1:66092563-66132563 GCF_021184085.1 Oncorhynchus gorbuscha | reverse complement strand
TCCACTTACGCAATTTAATTTTACCTTTATTTACCTAGGCAAGTCAGTTAAGAACAAATTCTTATTTTCAATGACAGCCTCGGAACAGTGGGTTAACTGCCTTGTTCAGGGTAATTGGTTGCACCAGACCTGAGCAAAAAGTGGCATCTTGCAAGAGCTTTACATTAAACTTCCAATAGGATGCCCTTGTGAAATAAACACCAGGAGAATGGTAGAGCTCAACAGCCTATTGCTCTGATTCCTGGACATGTATAAACGATCAAGTCAGGCTGCACTAACCCTAGCCACAAAGACCTACACCCACGTTTACTGTCTTGTGTCATGATATCTAGTTCTCCAAACATCTACTAGCTCAAACTGATTAATGATGTCCCTTAACACTCTGACTGACCCTGAATGAGGCTCCTCCCCATTTCTGTCTTTAGTAAAATCCATTGTACATTTCCAGTCCCTGCCAAACACCAGCGTCTCCTCAGGCGCTACCTGTGAGGTTTCCTGCTAAGACACCCAAGTTGAACCCCACTCTCTCTCCCTGTGTTAGGCGCATACACATTTCTAAAGTTAAAACCCATGTTATAACCCATGTCTGCTTTTACGACAAGCAGCCCACCCCTACACACCTTCTTTGAGGAGCAAATTTTTACAGAAAGACCTGGTACAAAAAGGACTGCCACTAAAATGTGTCCCTTGTCTCAACATGACCCATGGCTCAAGCCCCTTTCCACCAGAGCCCCAAATTGACTTCATTCACCACATCACTATGAGTCTCCTGCAGAAACAACACCTGTACTTTTTTTTGTTTTACATATTCACCCAACACACTCATCTTTCCCGCATCTCTGGCAACATTTATATTGAGCGAGCCTACCCAAAGAGTCTCCATAAGAAGTGGGAGAAAAGCCAGCAGAGAAAGAGACCAATAGCAAAGCTCAAAAAGCCCCAGTGCCAGGAAGGAACTATACATCTAAACAGTGTCTGAAGGTTGACCTTTACGCACTGTTGTGACCCACTTCCAACCTAAAGCGTTTCCTGGGTGAGAGGACACCCTCATTTTTCATTGTATGTTGTACTGATCTTACAAACTTTCTTAGATTGGGAAAAAAAGCCTCAAGAGTAACTTTTTTCCCCCTGGTCTCATCCAGGAACCTTGACTGTTCCCTCACCGTGTACTTTGACCCTTCTGCTTGACTGGCTGTCATCTCCGGGACCCATTGAAGAGGAGTCTGAAAAAAAGGCCTCATCATCCTCTTCCTCAGACTCACCTTCCTCCTCCTCATCTCCATCTCCCATCCTGATCACCTGCCCTTCCTCTCTGGTCCCCCTCCCCTCCCCTCATGTACACCACCATCCATAACCTGACTAAGCCCAGCCTCATCTACATCACCGTCTGTAGCCTGACTAGGTCCAGTTTCTGATGCCTGCGTCTCATTGCCCACCTGCACGTTCACCTCGATTTCCCCAACTGGCACTTGTACCCTCACCTTGTCTACGGCCTTTATGTGGGCATACAAAGCTCTTATGGCCCAAATCCCCACACTCAAAACACATTAGACTGTGCTGGCAAATCCTACGTAGAGCACCTCACCATGCTCACTTTAAAATACACATTTAGCTGTTGCTCATTGTTATTCAGACACATTAACATTTGCCTCTGGAACACAACATGCTCGACGGCATCTGCCTGAAAACCTGGCAACAGTACAAATCTGCTATCAAACTTACCAAACCGACTCACTTCTTTCTGTATTTGATCATGCGTAATAAATGGAGGCAAATTAGCGATTACCACTCTAGTCGAAGGACTCGACAGGGGAGAAATCGGCATCAACACATTCCTTACAAATAATCATCAGAATGTATCAATTCAGCTCAACTACACATGGCCTGTCAACTACTAAACACTCCCAGCATGCAGAAAGAGAGAGAGGGGGCTCCTGAGTTCTTCTGCAAAACATAGAGAATTAGAGTTGGATAAATGTAGATAAAATGGTATTATTTTTGCACAAGGACTTACACAGGATACTAACCTCAATACTAAAACCTTCAATCCAAATCACAATTCCATACCTAAAACCAACCAGAATGGACTATTACTACCAACGACTATCATTAAAAAACTTCTAACAAACCAAAACCTGCAGAAGAAACACAGTGGAACCTGGACACAGAACTGAGTGAGTAATATACAGTCTGAACCTACTTCTAAAGCCAGAAAGTAAAAGACAATGATCTCTAGGTTATTTTGTTATATAAAGCTAAGCAAACAAGTATACTAAGCTACCAAGTTGCTAGGACAGAACAGACCTGGCTTCACCTTCAATAAGCACTGGTGTGAAGTCAGATGTGTGAAAACTCCTGAGCCCAACAATGGCAGGAGAGTTTCACAGCCCCCTAATCCCAAATGCAGAGGCCTTTAAAGCCCCAATTAGGCTGATCCCTGTCCAGAGGTCATTACAATACAGTACCCCATGGATATTCAAAATAACACTGCAAGGACCAATGCTGCTGCAGTCCGGAAGGTGAGCAACGGTCTGATCATCCTACAGTAGTTGGAGTAGGCTCTCACCCCACTCTACTAGCCTTCCCCATTTGCGCCAGGTGATCGTGGTGACGAAGTAGGTATCCCTGTTCGTCGACCGTCTGGGGGGGATGTCCTGATTTCCTGCTGCATCCATTTGGTGAGGCAGACTTCTGTAAAGTAGACGCTGGGAGTTGAGAAGCAAGTGCAGGTGCAGTTAAATTATAAACGGAACATGGCCCAATACAAGAAACACAAGTAGTTTACAGACATGAAACACATAGTCAATACTGCCTTGGGAATGAACCCAAGGGAGAGCCAGATAAAGGGAAGGTAATGAGTGAGTTAATGGTGTCCAGGTGAGCCTATGATGAATGCCAGGTGCGTCTAATGATGGTTGCCAGGACCGGTGTTTAGTAAACCAGCGACATCGAACACCGTAGGGGAGGAGCGTGAGTAGACGTGACAACTGTAGACTAGTTTATCACTGACCTCAACCCAGAGTCTCTCAGAGCGTCCACAGTCAGTCCCCTGACACCCCTATCAGATCACAGTAAAATCACAGTCTACTTGAACAGAGCTATGCTCAATCATGAGGCATCAAAGCCAAAGGAACTGAGTAATATTCAGAAATGCTATTGATGGAAGAAAAATAGAGCAACAACCAATTAAATCCCTTCCAGACAATTTCCTGGACAAAAGGTTTCACTGTCATAGTGAAGGTGTAAACTTGGCAGTAGAAAACCTCAACAGTATATTTGACCTCTCAGCTTCCTCATCAAATCTAAAAATGTCAAGCAGACAACCTAAGAGAATTAACAACAATGACAAATGGTTTGATGAAGAATCCAAAAACCTAAGTAAGAAATTGAGAAATGTATCCAACCAAAAATATAGAAACCCAGAAAACCTGAGCCTCCACCTTCATTATGGTGAATCACTAAAACAATACAGAAATACACTACGGAAAAGAAGGAACAGCATGTCAGAAATCAGCTCAATGTAACTGAAGAATCCATAGAATCTAATCACTTCTGGGAAGATTGGAAATCTCTCAAAGAGTTATCTATCCAAACAGAGATGAATGGATAAACTTCTCCAATATTTTTGGCTCTATAACAAAGAAAAAACAGCAAAAATATATACATGATCAAATACAAATCTTAGAATCAACTATTAAAGACCACCAGAACCCACTGGATTCTCCAATTAAATTGAATGACCTACAGGACAAAATACTAGCCCTCCAACCCAAAAGGCCTGTGGGGTTGATGGTATCCGAAATGAAATGATAAAATATACAGACCACAAATTAAAATTGGCTATACTAAAACTCTTTAACATTATCCTTAACTCTGGCATCTTCCCCAATATTTGGAATGAAGGACTGATCACCCCCTGATCATCGATCAGCAACCTCTGAATTATTATTAACAAAACATGAGAACATCCTCAGAAAAAAAAGACAATTATTTGACACATTGGAAAAAAACAGAGCAAACTGGAATGAAACAGAGCAAACTGGAAAAAAACAGAGCAAACTGGAAAATGAAACAGAGCAAACTGGAAAAAAACAGAGCAAACTGGAAAAAAACAGAGCAAACTGGAAAAAAACAGAGCAAACTGGAAAAAAACAGAGCAAACTGGAAAAAAACAGAGCAAACTGGAAAAAAACAGAGCAAACGAATGAAACAGAGCAAACTGGAAAAAAACAGAGCAAACTGGAAAAAACAGAGCAAACTGGAATGAAACAGAGCAAACTGAAAAAACAGAGCAAAAAAACAGAGCAAACTGGAATGAAACAGAGCAAACTGGAATGAAACAGAGCAAACTGGCAAAAAACAGAGCAAACTGGAAAAAAACAGAGCAAACTGGAAAAAAACAGAGCAAACTGGAAAAAAACAGAGCAAACGAATGAAACAGAGCAAACTGGAATGAAACAGAGCAAACTGGAATGAAACAGAGCAAACTGGAATGAAACAGAGCAAACTGGAATGAAACAGAGCAAACTGGAAAAAAACAGAGCAAACTGGAATGAAACAGAGCAAACTGAAAAAAAACAGAGCAAACTGGAAAAAAACAGAGCAAACTGGAATGAAACAGAGCAAACTGGAATGAAACAGAGCAAACTGGAATGAAACAGAGCAAACTGGAATGAAACAGAGCAAACTGAAAAAAAGAGCAAACAATGAAGCAAACTGGAATGAAAACAAACTTGTAAATAAAACAGAGCAAACTGGAATGAAACAGAGCAAACTTTTGAAACAGAGCAAACTACAAAAAAACAGAGCAAACTGGAATAAACTTTGGCAACTGAATGAAAAAGCAAACTGGAATGAAACAGAGCAAACTGGAAAAAAACAGAGCAAAGAAAAAACAGAGCAAACTGGAATGAAACAGAGCAAACTGGAATGAAACAGAGCAAACTGGAGAGCAAACTGGAAACAGAGCAAACTGGAAAAAAACAGAGCAAACTGGAATGAAACAGAGCAAACTGGAATGAAACAGAGCAAACTGGAATGAAACAGAGCAAACTGGAATGAAACAGAGCAAACTGGAATGAAACAGAGCAAACTGGAAAAAAACAGAGCAAACTGGAATGAAACAGAGCAAACTGGAATGAAACAGAGCAAACTGGAATGAAACAGAGCAAACTGGAAAAAAACTGGAATGAAACAGAGCAAACTGGAATGAAACAGAGCAAACTGGAAAAAACAGAGCAAACTGGAATGAAACAGAGCAAACTGGAATGAAACAGAGCAAACTGGAATGAAACAGAGCAAACTGGAAAAAACAGAGCAAACTGGAGAGCAAACTGGAACTGAAACTGGAAAGAGCAAACTAGTGGTATCAACTGAATGAAACAGGTTGGAATGAAACAGAGCAAATGGAAAAAAACAGAGCAAACTGGAATGAAACAGAGCAAACTGGAATGAAACAGAGAAACAGAGCAAACTGGAATGAAACAGAGCAAACTGGAATGAAACAGAGCAAACTGGAATGAAACAGAGCAAACAGAAAAGAGCAAACTGGAATTGTAAAACAGAGCAAATGAAATGTTTAAACAGAGCAAACTTTTGTACATTGTTACAAACTGAATGAAACAGAGCAAACTGGAATGAAACATTTCAAACTGGAATGAAACAGAGCAAACTGAAATGTTTAAACAGAGCAAACTGGAATGAAACAGAGCAAACTGGAATGAAACAGAGAACATATTCTTATTTTCAATGAGCAAACTGGAATGAAACAGAGCAAACTGGAATGAAACAGAGCAAACTGGAATGAAACAGAGCAAACTGGAAAAAACAGAGCAAACTGGAATGAAACAGAGCAAACTGGAATGAAACAGAGCAAACTGCAATGAAACAGAGCAAACTGGAATGAAACAGAGCAAACTGGAATGAAACAGAGCAAACTGGAATGCTGTTTGGCCCTCAACGAGAAAAGGGCAACCAATGAAGAACAAACACCATTGTAAATAAAATCAATATTTCTGTTTATTTATTTTCCCTTTTGTATTTTAACTGTTTGCACATCATTACAACACTGTATATTGACATAATATTACTTGCTTTGGCAATGTAAACATATGGAGAGATGGAGAGAGAGTGAGAGAGAGGGAGAGAGAGAAACAGAGTGAGAGAGAGAGAGATCAGGGAGAGGAGAGAGAGAGTTTAAGAGAGAGACAGAGAGAGAGAGAGAGCCCTGAGAGAGAGAGAGAGAGAGAGAGAGAGAGAGAGAGAGAGAGAGAGAGAGAGAGAGAGAGAGAGAGAAGAGAGAGAGAGAGAGAGAGAGAAGAGAGAGAGAGGGAGAGAGAGAGAGAGAGAGAGAGAGAGAGGAGAGAGAGAGAGAGAGAGAGTGAGATAGAGAGAGAGAGAGAGAGAGAGAGAGGGGAGAGAGAGATCTCTGAGAGAGAGAGAGGGAGAGAGTGAGAGAGAGAGATTCAGAGAGAGAGAGAGAGAGAGAGAGAGAGAGAGAGAGAGAGAGAGAGAGAGAGAGAGAGAGAGAGAGCACCGAGCGCTGTGCGATGTTGGGTAATGGTTGTAGATGCTGTGTATGTAGCGGTAGCTGTAGCTGAGCTCCCTGTGGAGGGTTTAACATATCTGCTGCTGAGACACTCTGTAGGGATTGGCTTTTAAACCACACATATGCTGTGAAATGTTGTTCATCTTTATTGTGTTAACAAAGTTAGTGGTATCATAGTGGTCAGGTTGCTGAAGAGATGGTGTAAATATAACAGTAGGAGGCTAGACAGAGAGACAGACAGAGAGAGATAGATGGGGATTTGTGACCTGTTGCAACAAGAAAAGGGCAACCAGTGAAGAACAAACTCCATTGTAAATACAACCCATATGTATGTTTATTTATTTTCCCTTTTGTACATTGTTACAACACTGTATATAGAAAGCAATATAGTTACATTTCAAATTGCTTTCAGTTCTCTCCATAGGTGTATGTTTAATTTTTTTTTATTTAATTTTACCTTTATTTAACCAGGCAAGTCAGTTAAGAACATATTCTTATTTTCAATGATGGCCTGGGAACAGTAGGTTAACTGCCTGTTCAGGGTAGAACGACAGATTTGTACCTTGTCAGAGAGGTGAAAGCAGAGGGAACGTTTTCAGGGGCTCTTTCTCTCTCCTCCCTCTCTCTCTCTCTCTCTCTCTCTCTCTCTCTCTCTCTCCCCTCTCTCTCTCCCTCTCTCCCTTTGAACTCGCAACCTTCCGTTTACTAGTCCAACGCTCTAACCATTAGGCTATGCTGCCGCCCCATGTTGACTGTGAGCCAAGGTGAACTCTGTCAAGGCGTCAGCATACTAGGTTTGCTCCTATCAGAAGTCGGCTACACATACTCCCTTAAAAGACCTTCGCTAGAAACGACATAAAAGCGGTAATAGTTTGGTTTGTCCATCCACGCCGTAGACAGAATTAATATAGTCAGAATTCATTTAAGATAACTCAAGATAACGCAAGATAAAATAACTCAAGACGTTATTAAGTTTTTGCAGAGGAGATTTAAGTCGCTCAATTTCACAGATAACTAAGATGTTTGGTGCAGTAATTCTCAATGAAGAAATGTACATGAAAACAAGTTGTCTCTCGTTGAACGACAACAAACAGGTCATTGAAGAATCCCTACCGTTGACCAGTCACCGAATGAGAAGTGTAGACTTCGGCTTCCGAACTTCGGCTTTGACTCAACAAAGAATAGGAAGCATGCAGGAGCCTTACCTCTGATAGTGAAAGTGAATTAGATGAATGTCCATGTGGATTATGGTGTCTTTTAATACCTAATGAGTGTTTAATCTCTGTTCATATCAGCCCAGATTCAGGGCCCTGACATAGTGTCTAATCCCTGTTCATATCAGCCCAGATTCTGGGCCCTGACATAGTGTCTAATCCCTGTTCGTGTCAGCCCAGATTCAGGGCCCTGAAATAGTGTTTAATCCCTGTTCATATCAGCCCAGATTCAGGGCCCTGACATAGTGTCTAATCCCTGTTCATATCAGCCCAGATTCAGGGCCCTGACATAGTGTCATCGCATCACCCTCCTGTAACTGAGAAGTATATGAGTGACATACGGTGGCAGAGAGGTGAAAGCAGAGGGAACGTTTTCAGACAAGAGACAGACATGTCAGAGGGGGCTCTTTCTCTCTCCTCCCTCTCTCTCTCTCCCTCCCTCCCTCTCTCTCCCTCTCTCTCTCTCCCTCTCTCTCTCTCTCTCTCTCTCTCTCTCTCTCTCTCTCTCTCTCTCCCTCTCTCTCTCTCTCTCTCTCTCTCTCTCTCTCTCTCTCTCTCTCTCTCTCTCTCTCCTCTCTCTCCCTCTCCTCTCTCTCTCTCTCTCTCTCTCTCCCTCTCCCTCTCCCTCCCTCCCTCTCTCTCTCTCTCTCTCTCTCTCTCTCTCTCTCTCTCTCTCTCTCTCTCTCTCTCTCTCTCTCTCTCTCTCTCTCTCTCTCCTCTCTCTCTCCTCTCTCTCTCTCTCTCTCTCTCTCTCTCTCTCTCTCTCTCTCTCTCTCTCTCTCTCCTCTCTCTCTCTCTCTCTCTCTCTCTCTCTCTCTCTCTCTCTCTCTCTCCTCTCTCTCTCTCTCTCTCTCTCTCTCTCTCTCTCTCTCTCTCTCTCTCTCTCTCTCTCTCTCTCTCCCTCTCTCTCTCCCTCTCCCTCTCCCTCTCCCTCTCCCTCCTCTCTCTCTCTGTGTTGAAACAGCTGAAGGATTTTAGGGAGATGGGTGGCATACATCATCATTGAATTGTAACAGAGAGACATGAGTCATAATTATTTGCTTAATTTGTTGTTGGTGTTGTTGTTGTTGTGTTGTCTGTGTGAGAGATGACCTCCCAGAGGAGTCAGCGGAAACTGATTGCTTATGTGTAGTAATTATGTTATCAGTGTTTGGCTCTCTACTGTGGAATTGGCCAAAATAATTACCGGGAGACATTTCTGTGATATGAAAATCAAGTTGCAATGATTATTTTCTGTGTTTTTTGTTAGCTCTTTTGACAATCACACACACACACACACACACACACACACACACACACACACACACACACACACACACACACACACACACACACACACACACACACACACACACACACACACACACACACACACACACACACACACACACACACACACACACACACACTCTCTCTGATACAGCAGCTGCAATGTGTTGTTGTAATTATGGAAGATAAAACTGCAGCATCCACTTGTTATAATGTTTGACGTATTACACGAGATTCCACTGTGTGAATATACATTAATGAGCATCTCTTTCTCTGCCTCTGTGCCTGCATTCTTTTCTCAGTATTCCCAGTGTGTTCTTCTGGCTCTATGTCAAATGTCTATTGCATTTATACAATCCAAGTAGCCTTTAAGCATTCTCATCCACTCCCTTCCCCTTCCCTCCTCCTTCTCTCTCTTTCTCCCTGCAGTCTGTTCACAGTACTCGCGGGGTGTGTTTGCCATCTTCGGCCTGTACGACAAGCGTTCGGTGCACACCCTGACGTCGTTCTGCAGCGCTCTGCACATCTCCCTGGTCACGCCCAGTTTCCCCACGGAGGGGGAGGGCCAGTTCACCCTGCAGCTCCGCCCCTCTATCAGAGGAGCTCTGCTGTCCCTGCTGGACCACTATGACTGGAGCCGCTTCGTATTCCTCTACGACACAGACAGAGGTACCAGCTGTCAATCAAACAATACCCAATCAATTAATCAGTCAGTAGATCAGTCAATCAGTCAGTCAATTGGTCAGTCAGTCAATCAATCAACCAGACAGTCAGTCAGTAAGTCAATCAGTAAGTCAATCAGTCAGTCAATCAGTCAGCCAATCAGTCAGCCAATCAGTCAGCCAATCAGTCAGTCAGTCTGTCATTCAATCGTATCATTCTAAGGGAAGCAGGAAGCAGGAAGAGGAGAATGGGATGGAGGGAGCGGGTACTGTACACAACTCAACCCAGTCATTAACACAGATCAGCTGTACACAGCTCAACCCAGTCATTAACACAGATCGCTGTACACAGCTCAACCCAGTCATTAACACAGATCAGCTGTACACAGCTCAACCCAGTCATTAACACAGATCAGCTGTACACAGCTCAACCCAGTCATTAACACAGATCGCTGTACACAGCTCAACCCAGTCATTAACACAGATTACAGCTCAACAGTCATTAACACAGATCGCTGTACACAGCTCAACCCAGTCATTAACACAGATCAGCTGTACACAGCTCAACCCAGTCATTAACACAGATCAGCTGTACACAGCTCAACCCAGTCATTAACACAGAGCAGCTGTACACAGCTCAACCCAGTCATTAACACAGATCAGCTGTACACAGCTCAACCCAGTCATTAACACAGATCAGCTGTACACAGCTCAACCCAGTCATTAACACAGATCAGCTGTACACAGCTCAACCCAGTCATTAACACAGATCAGCTGTACACAGCTCAACCCAGTCATTAACAAAGCTCAACTGTACTTTATTTATTTATTTTTCATTTCACCTTTATTAACAAAGCTCAACTGTACTTTATTTATTTATTTTGCATTTCACCTTTATTTAACCAGGTAGGCTAGTTGAGAACAAGTTCTCATTTTCAACTGCGACCTGGCCAAGATAAAGCAAAGCAGTGTGACACAGACAACAACACAGAGTTACACATGGAGTAAACAATAAACAAGCCAATAACACAATAAACAAGTCAATGACACAGTAGAGAAAAGAAAGTCTATATACAGTGTGTTCAAAAGGCATGAGGAGGAAGGCAATAAATAGGCCATAGTAGCAAATAATTACAATTTATCAGATTAACACTGGAGTGATAAATGAGCAGATGATGATGTGCAAGCAGAGATATTAGTCTGCAAAAGAGCAGAAAAGTACATTAAAACAATATGGGGATGAGGTAGGTAGATTGGGTGGGCTATTTACAGATGGACTATGTACAGTTGCAGCGATCGGTTAGCTGCTCAGACAGCTGATGTTTAAAGTTAGTGAGGGAAATGTAAGTCTCCAGCTTCAGCGATTTTTGCAATTCGATCCAGTCACTGGCAGCAGAAAACTGGAAGGAAAGGCGGCCAAAGGAAGTGTTGGCTTTGGGGATGACCAGTGAGATATACCTGCTGGAGTGCGTGCTACAGGTGGGTGTTGTTATCATGACCAGTGAGCTGAGATAAGGCAGAGCTTTACCTAGAATAGATTTATAGATGACCTGGAGCAAGTGGGTCTGGGGACGAATATGTAGCGAGGGCCAGCCGACTAGAGCATACAGGTCGCTGTGGTGGGTGGTATAAGGTGCTTTAGTGACAAAACAGATGGCACTGTGATAGACTCCATCCAATTTGCTGAGTAGAGTGTTGGAAGCTATTTTGTAGATGACATCGCCGAAGTCGAGGATCGGTAGGATGGTCAGTTTACTAGGGTAACCCTGTCATTCACACAGCTCAACCCAGTTATTCACACAGCTCAACCCTGTCATTCACACAGCTCAACCCTGTCATTCACACAGCTCAACCCAGTCATTCACACAGCTCAACCCAGTCATTCACACAGCTCAACCCTGTCATTCACACAGCTCAACCCTGTCATTCACACAGCTCAACCCTGTCATTCACACAGCTCAACCCAGTCATTCACACAGCTCAACCCAGTCATTAACACAGCTTGTTACAGAACTGACTGTAACTGCAACTGTGATTATTTGTGGAAAGGTTAAACTGTTGACAGAGGTTAAAGGGAGCCCAGTCCCCTTGATGCTGTGTGTGTTTGTAGAGTGGGCACAGCTGATGCCCTCCACTCCAGACTATCGTCATGGGAATACTCAGCACGGAACCCTAAGCCAGACATTCCAACATCCGCATGCCATGCCAGGGTCTCTCTATACCCTCTGAGTGGCTAACAGTGCCAGTCCCTCTATACACCACATTTTCTCACTGTCCTCTCTGCCAGTCTCTCTGTGGCCCGGCTTGGCTCGGTCTTGGCTCGGGCTTGGCTCGGTCTTGGCTCGGGCTTGGCTCGGGCTTGGCTCGGTCTTGGCTCGGGCTTGGCTCGGGCTTGGCTCGGTCTTGGCTCGGGCTTGACTCGGTCTTGGCCCGGCTTGGCTCGGGCTTGGGGCTTGGCTCGGTCGACACCTAGGGGATTGGAGGTGCCGTTTCCGCTTCACTCACACGTGATTCGCAGCGGCAGGGCCGTTCATTAGCATTTCCCATCAGCCCTGCGCTGTCGGTAATGTGGTGGAAAATGGGCAGTAAGAGGGATCTGTTATATGCTCCATGCTCTGCAGACAGCATGGCACACACACACACACACACACACACACACACACACACACACACACACACACACACACACACACACACACACACACACACACACACACACACACACACACACACACACACACACACACACACACACACACACACACACACACACACACACACACACACACACACACACACACACACACACACACACACAGATTTAGCTTCTGCAACTACTGAGGGTTCACCTGTTGCAATGCATTTTAACCTGGGAGGTAATGCATGTTGAAACATACTGAGGTTTTTTAAGGCCTATACGTGTGGGAGACATGGTAAGCTGGGAGACATGGTAAGCTGGGAGACATGGTAAGCTGGGAGACATGGTAAGCTGGGAGACATGGTAAGCTGGGAGACATGGTAAGCTGGGAGACATGGTAAGCTGGGAGACATGGTAAGACATGGTAAGCTGGGAGACATGGTAAGCTGTGTGCCCATTGGTTGACAAAGATCACTTCCCAAGCTGATTCTTATGTGTTCATCTGTCAACTGACAGATTTAGGGTCTATAAACATTTGTTTTTCATTGTACAATTTCTCCTGTTGTCTGTTGTATAGTCAGGGCTTGGTTCTGGTCAGGAGATAGGCACACAGTCTGGACACGGACAGACAGACATACTGGCACACAGTCTGGACATGGACAGACAGACATACTGGCACACAGTCTGGACACGGACAGACAGACAGACATACTGTTACACAGTCTGGACTCGGACAGACAGACAGACATACTGTTACACAGTCTGAACACGGACAGACAGACAGGCAGACAGGCAGACAGACAGAGAGACAGACAGACAGACAGACAGACAGACAGACAGACAGACAGACAGACAGACAGACAGACAGACAGACAGACAGACAGACAGACAGACAGACAGACAGACAGACAGACAGACAGACAGACAGACAGACAGACAGACAGACAGACAGACAGACAGACAGGCTGAGGAGTATTTACACAGGGACAGCTGTTGTTGGTGATTGCTGTGTCTCTGGGAGTGTTTAGGGGGAACTGTAGAGACCATGATGGAGGCATCAGGGAGAGAGACAAACAGTGATAGAAAGACAGAGGGTGATAGAGTCAGGAACCGACAGCAGAGGTGTCAGAGACAGGCGATCAGGACAGTACCGGGAGGCGTGATGGGTACTGTAGTGAAGGGTTGCACTAGACAAACAATAAGGAAGAGGGAAGTAGCGAGCGAGGGAAAGGGCGTCTGGGATTTGCAGTGTTTCCGTTTAGTTTGATTGCTACAAGACACTGTTTTTGTTGACTTAACTTTTTGATCTATTTTCCCCCCAAAGTGAGTATATTCTATCTTCAGCTTCAATTTTGTGGAATGTTATTTTTGTGGCCTGCCTGGCATCTCTCCAGGTTGGTGATGTCTGAGTGGTTGTCTCTATGTCTCTGTTCTGTTGTCTAGGTTACGCCATCTTACAGGCAATCATGGAGCGTGCAGGTCAAAACGGTTGGCAGGTGAGCACAACATGGGTGCGCACACACACACACACACACACACACACACACACACACACACACACACACACACACACACACACACACACACACACACACACACACACACACACACACACACACACACACACACACACACACACACACACACACACAGGTTAATTGCTCTGTCTCTGTGCAGGTGAGTGCCATCTGTGTGGAGAGTTTCAACGAGGCAGCGTACCGTCGTCTGCTAGAAGACCTGGACCGCCGCCAGGAGAGGAAGTATGTCATCGACCTGGAGCCTGAGAGACTGCAGTGCATTCTAGAACAGGTGAGTGAGAGACTGCAGAGCATTCTAGAACAGCTGAGTCTGAGAGACTGCAGAGCATTCTAGAACAGCTGAGTCTGAGTGACTGCAGAGCATTCTAGAACAGCTGAGTCTGAGAGACTGCAGAGCATTCTAGAACAGCTGAGTCTGAGAGACTGCAGAGCATACTAGAACAGCTGAGTCTGAGAGACTGCAGAGCATTCTAGAACAGGTGAGTCTGAGAGACTGCAGAGCATTCTAGAACAGCTGAGCCTGAGAGACTGCAGAGCATTCTAGAACAGGTGAGTGAGAGACTGCAGAGCATTCTAGAACAGGTGAGTGAGAGACTGCAGAGCATTCTAGAACAGGTGAGTGAGAGACTGCAGAGCATTCTAGAACAGGTGAGTCTGAGAGACTGTAGATCATACTAGAACAGCTGAGTCTGAGTGACTGCAGAGCATTCTAGAACAGCTGAGTCTGAGAGACTGCAGAGCATTCTAGAACAGCTGAGTCTGAGAGACTGCAGAGCATTCTAGAACAGCTGAGTCTGAGAGACTGCAGAGCATTCTAGAACAGCTGAGTCTGAGAGACTGCAGAGCATTCTAGAACAGCTGAGTCTGAGAGACTGCAGTGCATTCTAGAACAGCTGAGTCTGAGAGACTGCAGAGCATTCTAGAACAGGTGAGTCTGAGAGACTGCAGAGCATTCTAGAACAGGTGAGTGAGAGACTGCAGAGCATTCTAGAACAGGTGAGTCTGAGAGACTGCAGAGCATTCTAGAACAGGTGAGTCTGAGAGACTGCAGAGCATTCTAGAACAGCTGAGTCTGAGAGACTGCAGAGCATTCTAGAACAGCTGAGTCTGAGAGACTGCAGAGCATTCTAGAACAGCTGAGTCTGAGAGACTGCAGAGCATTCTAGAACAGAGTCTGAGACTGAGAGACTGCAGTGCATTCTAGAACAGGTGAGTGAGAGACTGCAGAGCATTCTAGAACAGGTGAGTGAGAGACTGCAGAGCATTCTAGAACAGGTGAGTCTGAGAGACTGCAGAGCATTCTAGAACAGCTGAGTCTGAGAGACTGCAGAGCATTCTAGAACAGCTGAGTCTGAGAGACTGCAGAGCATTCTAGAACAGCTGAGTCTGAGAGACTGCAGAGCATTCTAGAACAGCTGAGTCTGAGAGACTGCAGAGCATTCTAGAACAGCTGAGTCTGAGAGACTGCAGAGCATTCTAGAACAGCTGAGTCTGAGAGACTGCAGAGCATTCTAGAACAGGTGAGTCTGAGAGATTGCAGAGCATTCTAGAACAGGTGAGTGAGAGACTGCAGAGCATTCTAGAACAGCTGAGTCTGAGAGACTGCAGAGCATTCTAGAACAGCTGAGTCTGAGAGACTGCAGAGCATTCTAGAACAGCTGAGTCTGAGAGACTGCAGAGCATTCTAGAACAGCTGAGTCTGAGAGACTGCAGAGCATTCTAGAACAGCTGAGTCTGAGAGACTGCAGAGCATTCTAGAACAGCTGAGTCTGAGAGACTGCAGAGCATTCTAGAACAGCTGAGTCTGAGAGACTGCAGAGCATTCTAGAACAGCTGAGTCTGAGAGACTGCAGAGCATTCTAGAACAGCTGAGTCTGAGAGACTGCAGAGCATTCTAGAACAGGTGAGTGAGAGACTGCAGTGCATTCTAGAACAGGTGAGTGAGAGACTGCAGAGCATTCTAGAACAGGTGAGTCTGAGAGACTGCAGAGCATTCTAGAACAGGTGAGTCTGAGAGACTGCAGAGCATTCTAGAACAGCTGAGTCTGAGAGACTGCAGAGCATACTAGAACAGCTGAGTCTGAGAGACTGCAGAGCATTCTAGAACAGGTGAGTGAGAGACTGCAGTGCATTCTAGAACAGCTGAGTCTGAGAGACTGCAGTGCATTCTAGAACAGCTGAGTCTGAGAGACTGCAGAGCATTCTAGAACAGGTGAGTGAGAGACTGCAGTGCATTCTAGAACAGGTGAGTGAGAGACTGCAGAGCATTCTAGAACAGGTGAGTCTGAGAGACTGCAGAGCATTCTAGAACAGGTGAGTCTGAGAGACTGCAGAGCATTCTAGAACAGCTGAGTCTGAGAGACTGCAGAGCATTCTAGAACAGCTGAGTCTGAGAGACTGCAGAGCATTCTAGAACAGGTGAGTCTGAGAGACTGCAGAGCATTCTAGAACAGGTGAGTCTGAGAGACTCACCTGTTCTACTCACCTAGATGCACTATTGTAAAGTGACTGTTCCACTGGATGTCATAAGGTGAATGCACCAATTTGTAAGTCACTCTGGATAAGAGCGTCTGCTAAATGACTTAAATGTAAAATGTAAAGAGCATTCTAGAACAGGTGAGTGAGAGACTGCAGATCATTCTAGAACAGATGAGTGAGAGACTGCAGCGTATTCTAGAATAGGTGAGTCTGAGTGACTGCAGAACATTCTAGTACAGGTGACCACAGAACTCACACGCACGCAAGCACACACACACACACACACACACACACACACACACACGCACGCACGCACGCACGCACGCACGCACGCACGCACGCACGCACGCACGCACGCACGCACGCACGCACACACACACACACACACACACACACACACACACACACACACAATCTCTCTCTAAGCCTTGTGGTTGTCCATCCGCATTAGTTTCCCTCTACTCCTCTCTTCACTGAACCCATCTATTTACAGCCAGACTTTGACTCTGACAGTTGAGACTGGTGTGTCTGTCTGCCTCTTCTCTGCTGCTGTCACCTTTGACCCCACTCCAGGGTAACGTCCTATTGGTCAGTCATCTGTCACTACTTCCTTTGCATGCATCACTTCCTTTTCTGGCCAGATATCCCTTCCTGTCTACTGGTCTGACAAATATGGGCAGACACCAGCAGTTCTACACACACACACTCAAATGCACGCGCACACACAAATGCACACACAAATGCACACACACACACACACACACACACACACACACACACACACACACACACACACACACACACACACACACACACACACACACACACACACACACACACACACACACACACACACACACACACACACACACACACACACACACACACACACACACACCTGTGCGATGGTCTGCCCAGGAACAGCTGGCTCAGAAGTACTGGCATGGATGGCATCATTAGTCTGACACAGACTGCTCTGTTTCTGTCTGTCTGTCTGTCTGTCTGTCTGTCTGTCTGTCTGTCTGTCTGTCTGTCTGTCTGTCTGTCTGTCTGTCTGTCTGTCTGTCTGTCTGTCTGTCTGTCTGTCTGTCTGTCTGTCTGTCTGTCTGTCTGTCTGTCTGTCTGTCTGTCTGTCTGTCTGTCTGTCTGTCTGTCTGTCTGTCTGTCTCTGTCTCTATCTCTCTCTCTCTCAATTTAATTCAAAAGGCTTTATTGGCATGGGAAACATATGTTAACATTGCCAAAGCAAGTGAAGTAGATAATATACAAAAGTGAAAAAAATTAACAGTAAACATTACACTCACAGAAGTTCCAAAAGAATTAACATTTAACATTTAAGTCATTTAGCAGACGCTCTTATCCAGAGCGACTTACAATGTCATATCATGTATATATACAGTGTTGTGATGATGGACAAATGGTTAAAGTTTTTCCTGCTCTATTTTCCTCTTCTCTTCCTCTCTTTCTCCAGGCCATTAGTGTGGGCAAACATGTCAAAGGCTACCATTACATCTTGGCCAACCTCGTAAGTCTGCATTTGCCATCTTAAGAGTGCAATAGTCTAAAGTGGTTTCCTTTCCTTGTCTTCTCCACTCCTGCTCTCCTTCATCTGTGCTAACATGAACCAACTGAACAAGTGAAAGCAAATTCCACCGTCCCTATACACATAGTGGTTTTTAGATTAGTGCAGATGAAAGAGAGTAGACGAGGAGAGGAAGGGGGGGAAGGTTGTGGTAATAACAGGGGGGTTCAGGCAGGTGTCTGTGGTTTACCTTGTCTCTGAGGAAAATACGAGTCAACTCTGAACCAGACAGAGCTTTGTGGGGAGGATGGTTTGAAGGCACTTCAGACAGCCCATTCCCTCTCTATCTCCACCCCCCACTCTCCATCCCTCTCTTGCTCTCTCTCCCTCTCCCTCTCCCTCTCCCTCCCCTCTCCTCTCTCTCTCTCTCTCTCTCTCTCTCTCTCTCTCTCTCTCTCTCTCTCTCTCTCTCTCTCTCTCTCTCTCTCTCTCTCTCCTCCCTCTCCCTCCCTCTATCTCCCTCCCTCTCCCTCCCTCTCTCTCTCTCTCTCTCTCTCTCTCTCTCTCTCTCTCTCTCTCTCTCCCCTCTCTCTCTCTACTCTATTCCTTGGGAAGAGAAGGTACATCCCTGTCTCAGAGCTTTCATGTTCAGACTTGGCAGACCAGGTTAATCTTCAAATGCAGTTGTGCCTAGCACCTCTCTCTCTCTCTCTCTCTCTCTCTCTCTCTCTCTCTCTCTCTCTCTCTCTCTCTCTCTCTCTCTCTCTCTCTCTCTCTCCTCTCCCTCCCTCTCCCTCCCTCTATCTCCCTCTCTCCCTCTCTCCCTCTCTCTCTCTCTCTCTCTCTCTACTCTATTCCTTGGGAAGAGAAGGTACATCCCTGTCTCAGAGCTTTCATGTTCAGACTTGGCAGACCAGGTTAATCTTCAAATGCAGTTGTGCCTAGCACCTCTCTCTCTCTCTCTCTCTCTCTCTCTCTCTCTCTCTCTCTCTCTCTCTCTCTCTCTCTCTCTCTCTCTCTCCCAGGGTTTTAAAGACATATCTCTAGAGAGGTTTATGCATGGTGGGGCTAACGTCACAGGGTTCCAGTTGGTTGACTTCAGTAAGCCCATGGTCCTCAAACTGATGCAGCGCTGGAACAAACTGGACCAGAGAGAGTACCCAGGCTCTGACAGCCCACCCAAGGTACATACACACGCATACATAATACTGGGAGAGGGTTCTAGAATCATATTGGAGAGAAACCTCTTTCTCCTGTCACAGCTTTTTAGCCAATCAGACTGTGACTTTGAGAGGCAGCAGGAGAGACTCAGCCAATCACATGGTGACAGATGGTGTTAGACATAGAATGGCAGAGAGCACTCTTCCATAGTGTCCTCACACCTCTATCTTCTACCCATTTTCTCCCTCTCTCTCCCTCTCCCTCTCCCTCTCCCCCTCTCCATCTCCCTCACTCTCCATCTCTCCCCCTCTCCCCCTCTCCCTCTCCCCTTTCCCCTCTCCCCTTTCCCTCTCCCTCTCCCCCTCTCCTCCTCTCCATCTCCCTCACTCAATCTCTCCCTCTCTCCCCCTCTCCCTCTCCCCTTTCCCCTCTCCCCCTCTCCCTCTCCCTCTCCCCCTCTCCCTCTCCCTCTCCCTCTCTCTCAATTCAAATAAATTCAAGTGAATTTATTGGCATGGGAAACATATTACACAAAAGTGAAATAAACAATAAAAAGTCAACTGTAAATATTACACTCCCAAAAGTTCCAAAAGTCACAAATGTCACATTATATATACAGTGTTGCAACAATGTGCAAATATTTAAATTACATAAAGGAAAATAAATCAACATAAATATGGGTTGTATTTACAATGGTGTTTGTTCCCTTCTCTTGTGGCAACAGGTCACACACCTTGCTGTTGTGATGACACACTGTGGTAACAGGTCACACATATTGCTGTTGTGATTGCGCACTGTGGCAACAGGTCACACATATTGCTGTTGTGATTGCACACTGTGGTGTTTCACCCAATAGAAATGGGAGTTTATCAAAATTGTGGTTCTTTTTAATCTGAGGGAAAAATGTGTCTCTAATATGGTCATACATTGGCCAGGAGGTTAGGAAGTGCAGCTCAGTTTCTACCTCATTTTGTGGGCAGTGTGCACATAGCCTGTCTTCTTTCTCTCTCTCCTCTCGTTTGACTTTCTCTCTATCTCTTTAGTTCTCTCTTCCATCTGTCTGCTCTCTCTCTCTCTCTCTCTCTCTCTCTCTCTCTCTCTCTCTCTCTCTCTCTCCTCTCTCTCTCTCTCTCTCCATCTCTCTCACTCACTCTCTGTGTCTCTGTCTCTCTCTCTGTGTCTCTGTCTCTGTGTCTCTGTCTCTCTCTCTCTCTGTGTCTCCATCTCTCTCTCTCTGTGTCTCTGTCTCTCTCTCACTCTCTGTGTCTCTGTGTCTCTGTCTCTCTCTGTGTCTCTGTGTCTCTGTCTCTCTCTCTCTGTCTCTCTGTATCTCTCTCTCTCTCTCTCTCTCTCTCTCACTCTCTGTGTCTGTCTCTCTCTCTCTGTCTCTCTGTCTCTCTCTCTCTCTCCTCTCTATTTTACTTTCTCTCTCTAGTTCTCTCCTCCATTTGTCTGTCCTCTCTCTCTCCCTCTCTCCATCTGTCTCACCCTCTCTCTCTCTGACTTTCTCGCTCTGCCTGTTCCCTCTCCCACACTCTGGCTGTTATTTTCTCTCTCTCTCTCTCTCTCTCTCTCTCTCTCTCTCTCTCTCTCTCTCTCTCTCTCTCTCTCTCTCTCTCTCTCTCTCTCTCTCTCTCTCTCTCTCTCTCTCTCTCTCTCTCTCTCAGTGACAGCTTCAGAATGGTGTAACCTTTTTCACCCTGATATTGCTGTTAATTGTGTACCATCATTTTAATATTTATATGATAAATCTTTGTTAAAGGATGTCCAGTCCATCAATTGTCATCCACTGATGAGTGTACCCAATCTCAGATTCTAGTTTGTGTGTGTGTGTTTGTATTAGTGTGTGTGTTTGTATTAGTGTGTGTGTTTGCATTAGTGTGTGTGTGTTTGTATTAGTGTATGGGTGTTTGTGTGGGTAAGTGGGTGGGTGGGTGAGATTTTGAGCTTGTCATTCTCAGCGTTCTATTCCTGGAATATGCTATGAAACCAAGTGGCATTCGCTGACATCAAACCATTATTGGAGCCACCTTTCAATACAAAAATAACTAACATTTCAGTTTTGTCAGCGGGATGCAGATGCTTACTGAATTAGTGAATGACAAGGCCCTTTATATACAATTAAACAGCCAGGTTTATGTATTATCAAATCAAATTTTATTGATCACATACATATTTAATTATTTATTTATTTCACCTTTATTTAACCAGGTAGGCAAGTTGAGAACAAGTTCTCATTTACAATTGCGACCTGGCCAAGATAAAGCAAATCAGTTCGACAGATACAACGACACAGAGTTACACATGGAGTAAAACAAAAATACAGTCAATAATACAGTATAAACAAGTCTATATACAATGTGAGCAAATTAGGTGAGAAGGGAGGTAACGGCAAAAAGGCCATGGTAGCAAAGTAAATACAATATAGCAAGTAAAACACTGGAATGGTAGTTTTGCAATGGAAGAATGTGCAAAGTAGAAATAAAAATAATGGGGTGCAAAGGAGCAAAATAAATAAATTAATTAAATACAGTTGGGAAAGAGGTAGTTGTTTGGGCTAAATTATAGGTGGGCTATGTACAGGTGCAGTAATCTGTAAGATGCTCTGACAGTTGGTGCTTAAAGCTAATGAGGGAGATAAGTGTTTCCAGTTTCAGAGATTTTTGTAGTTCGTTCCAGTTATTGGCAGCAGAGAACTGGAAGGAGAGGCGGCCAAAGAAAGAATTGGTTTTGGGGGTGACTAGAGAGATATACCTGCTGGAGCGTGTGCTACAGGTGGGAGATGCTATGGTGACCAGCGAGCTGAGATAAGGGGGACTTTACCTAGCAGGGTCTTGTAAATGACATGGAGCCATTGGGTTTGGCGACGAGTATGAAGCGAGGGCCAGCCAACGAGAGCGTACAGGTCGCAATGGTGGGTAGTATATGGGGCTTTGGTGACAAAACAGATTGCACTGTGATAGACTGCATCCAATTTGTTGAGTAGGGTATTGGAGGCTATTTTGTAAATGACATCGCCAAAGTCGAGGATTGGTAGGATGGTCAGTTTTACAAGGGTATGTTTGGCAGCATGAGTGAAGGATGCTTTGTTGCGAAATAGGAAGCCAATTCTAGATTTAACCTTGGATTGGAGATGTTTGATATGGGTCTGGAAGGAGAGTTTACAGTCTAACCAGACACCTAAGTATTTGTAGTTGTCCACGTATTCGAAGTCAGAGCCGTCCAGAGTAGTGATGTTGGACAGGCGGGTAGGTGCAGGTAGCGATCGGTTGAAGAGCATGCATTTAGTTTTACTTGTATTTAAGAGCAATTGGAGGCCACGGAAGGAGAGTTGTATGGCATTGAAGCTTGCCTGGAGGGTTGTTAACACAGTGTCCAAAGAAGGGCCGGAAGTATACAGAATGGTGTTGTCTGCGTAGAGGTGGATCAGGGACTCACCAGCAGCAAGAGCGACCGCATTGATGTATACAGAGAAGAGAGTCAGTCCAAGAATTGAACCCTGTGGCACCCCCATAGAGACTGCCAGAGGTCCGGACAGCAGACCCTCCGATTTGACACACTGAACTCTATCAGAGAAGTAGTTGGTGAACCAGGCGAGGCAATCATTTGAGAAACCAAGGCTGCCGAGTCTGCCGATGAGGATGTGGTGGTTGACAGAGTCGAAAGCCTTGGCCAGATCAATGAATACGGCTGCACAGTAATGTTTCTTATCGATGGTGGTTAAGATATCGTTTAGGACCTTGAGCGTGGCTGAGGTGCACCCATGACCAGCTCTGAAACCAGATTGCATAGCAGAGAAGGTACGGTGAGATTCGAAATGGTCGGTAATCTGTTTGTTGATTTGGCTTTCGAAGACCTTAGAAAGGCAGAGTAGGATAGATATAGGTCTGTAGCAGTTTGGGTCAAGAGTGTCCCCCCCTTTGAAGAGGGGGATGACCGCAGCTGCTTTCCAGTCTTTGGGAATCTCAGACGACACGAAAGAGAGGTTGAACAGGCTAGTAATAGGGGTGGCAACAATTTCGGCAGATAATTTTAGAAAGAAAGGGTCCAGATTGTCTCGCCCGGCTGATTTGTAGGGGTCCAGATTTTTCAGCTCTTTCAGAACATCAGCTGAATGGATTTGGGAGAAGGAGAAATGGGGAAGGCTTGGGCGAGTTGCTGTTGGGGGTGCAGTGCTGTTGACCGGGGTAGGAGTAGCCAGGTGGAAAGCATGGCCAGCCGTAGAAAAATGCTTATTGAAATTCTCAATTATGGTGGATTTATCAGTGGTGACAGTGTTTCCTATCTTCAGTGCAGTGGGCAGCTGGGAGGAGGTGTTCTTATTCTCCATGGACTTTACAGTGTCCCAGAACTTTTTTGAGTTAGTGTTGCAGGAAGCAAATTTCTGCTTGAAAACGCTAGCCTTGGCTTTTCTAACTGCCTGTGTATAACGGTTTCTAGCTTCCCTGAACAGCTGCATATCACGGGGGCTGTTCGATGCTAATGCAGAACGCCATAGGATATTTTTGTGTTGGTTAAGGGCAGTCAGGTCTGGGGAGAACCAAGGGCTATATCTGTTCCTGGTTCTAAATTTCTTGAATGGGGCATGTTTATTTAAGATGGTTAGGAAGGCATTTAAAAAAAATATCCAGGCATCCTCTACTGACGGGATGAGATCAATATCCTTCCAGGATACCCCGGCCAGGTCGATTAGAAAGGCCTGCTCGCTGAAGTGTTTCAGGGAGCGTTTTACAGTGATGAGTGGAGGTTGTTTGACCGCTGACCCATTACGGATGCAGGCAATGAGGCAGTGATCGCTGAGATCTTGGTTGAAGACAGCAGAGGTGTATTTAGAGGGGAAGTTGGTTAGGATGATATCTATGAGGGTGCCCGTGTTTAAGGCTTTGGGGGGGTACCTGGTAGGTTCATTGATAATTTGAGTGAGATTGAGGGCATCAAGTTTAGATTGTAGGATGGCTGGGGTGTTAAGCATGTTCCAGTTTAGGTCGCCTAGCAGCACGAGCTCTGAAGATAGATGGGGGGCAATCAGTTCACATATGGTGTCCAGAGCACAGCTGGGGGCAGAGGGTGATCTATAGCAGGCGGCAACGGTGAGAGACTTGTTTTTAGAGAGGTGGATTTTTAAAAGTAGAAGTTCAAATTGTTTGGGTACAGACCTGGATAGTAGGACAGAACTCTGCAGGCTATCTTTGCAGTAGTTTGCAACACCACCCCCTTTGGCAGTTATATATATATATATGCCATTTAGCAGACGCTTTTATCCAAAGCGACTTACAGTCATGTGTGCATACATTCTACGTATGGGTGGTCCCGGGAATCGAACCCACTACCCTGGCGTTACAAGCGCCATGCTCTACCAACTGAGCTACAGAAGGACCACCAGTTCTATCTTGTCTGAAAATGTTGTAATTTGGAATTAAAATTTCAGAATTTTTGGTGGTCTTCCTAAGCCAGGATTCAGACACAGCTAGAACATCCGGGTTGGCAGAGTGTGCTAAAGCAGTGAATAGAACAAACTTAGGGAGGAGGCTTCTAATGTTAACATGCATGAAACCAAGGCTATTACGGTTACAGAAGTCATCAAAAGAGAGCGCCTGGGGAATAGGAGTGGAGCTAGGCACTGCAGGGCCTGGATTCACCTCTACATCGCCAGAGGAACATAGGAGGAGTAGAATAAGGGTGCGGCTAAAAGCAATAAGTATTGGTCGTCTAGAACGTCTGGAACAGAGAGTAAAAGGAGGTTTCTGTATATGTTTAGCAGATGTTAGAACAAAGAACTATTTAGACTACACTTCCGATGTCACTGTAGAACACTTCCAGTGTCACTGTAGAACACTTCCAATGTCACTGTAGAACACTTCCTGTGTCATTGTAGAACACTTCCAATGTCACTGTAGAACACTTCCTGTGTCACTGTAGAACACTTCCAATGTCACTGTAGAACACTTCCTGTGTCATTGTAGAACACTTCCAGTGTCACTGTAGAACACTTCCAGTATCACTGTAGAACACTTCCAATGTCACTGTAGAACACTTCCTGTGTCACTGTAGAACACTTCCTGTGTCACTGTAGAACACTTCCAGTGTCACTGCAGAACACTTCATGTGTCACTGTAGAACACTTCCAATGTCACTGTAGAACACTTCCTGTGTCATTGTAGAACACTTCCAATGTCACTGTAGAACACTTCCTGCGTCACTGTAGAACACTTCCGATGTCACTGTAGAACACTTCCTGCGTCACTGTAGAACACTTCCGATGTCACTGTAGAACACTTCCTGCGTCACTGTAGAACACTTCCTGTGTCACTGTAGAACACTTCCTGTGTCACTGTAGAACACTTCCTGCGTCACTGTAGAACACTTCCGATGTCACTGTAGAACACTTCCAGTGTCAATGTAGAACACTTCCAATGTCACTGTAGAACACTTCGTGTGTCACTGTAGAACACTTCCTGTGTCACTGTAGAACACTTCCTGTGTCACTGTAGAACACTTCCGATGTCACTGTAGAACACTTCCAGTGTCAATGTAGAACACTTCCAATGTCACTGTAGAACACTTCGTGTGTCACTGTAGAACACTTCCTGTGTCACTGTAGAACACTTCCTGTGTCACTGTAGAACACTTCCTGTGTCACTGTAGAACACTTCGTGTATCACTGTAGAACACTTCCTGTGTCACTGTAGAACACTTCCTGTGTCACTGTAGAACACTTCCTGTGTCACTGTAGAACACTTCCTGTGTCACTGTAGAACACTTCCTGTGTCACTGTAGAACATTTCCAATGTCACTGTAAAACAAGCTTCTCAAAGAAAGATAGAAGAAAGTATTGAGATAAGATAAAGGGAAGATCATGAAAAGGGCATGGTTTATGACCACCCCAACACACACTGTGAGTAAGTCAGAGTGATGTGAAGCGCGTCCTCTGAGTTTAACATCCCCTCATTCTTCCTCTCCTCCTCTCCTCCTTTCCTCCCTTCCTTCTCTCCTCCTCCTGTCCTCCTCCTCCTCCTGTCCTCCTCTCCTCTCTCAGTTTGGTCTCTGTCATAATGTGAATGCTTCCTGCTGTGGGTGTGACAGCTTTTGTAGGAATGTGTGTGTATGTGTGTGTGTTTGTTGACGTGAGCGCACCCTGCTATGTGTGTGTGTGTCTTTGTTGACGTGAGGGCACCCTGCGATGTGTGTGTGTGTGTTTGTTGACGTGAGGGCACCCTGCTATGTGTATGTGTTTGTTGACGTGAGGGCACCCTGCTATGTGTGTGTGTGTGTGTGTGTGTGTTTGTTGACGTGAGGGCACCCTGCTATGTGTGTGTGTGTGTGTGTTTGATGACGTGAGGGCACCCTGCTATGTGTGTGTGTGTGTGTGTGTGTTTGTTGACGTGAGGGCACCCTGCTATGTGTGTGTGTGTGTGTGTGTTTGTTGACGTGAAGGCACCCTGCTATGTGTGTGTGTGTTGATGTGAGGGCACCCTGCTATGTGTGTGTGTGTGTTTGTTGACGTGAGGGCACCCTGCTATGTGTGTGTGTGTGTTTGTTGACGTGAGGGCACCCTGCTATGTGTGTGTGTGTGTTTGTTGACGTGAGGGCACCCTGCTATGTGTGTGTGTGTGTTTGTTGACGTGAGGGCACCCTGCTATGTGTGTGTGTGTGTTTGTTGACGTGAGGGCACCCTGCTATGTGTGTGTGTGTGTGTTTGTTGACGTGAGGGCACCCTGCTATGTGTGTGTGTGTGTTTGTTGATGTGAGGGCACCCTGCTATGTGTGTGAATACCTCCGTAGTGCTGTTTGTCTTACCTGATTACAGATCTGTTAGATAAACCTCCTCTTGAAGACTGTCATGTCTCTCTTAAATCATTATCTTATTGCCACAGACGGGTCTCATGGGGATCATTCATTCACATAAATGGGACTTATTTCATACATTTCTGCAGAGTTCTTCGTGAAGGTAAGAGAGGAAGGTTCCACACCACTTTCTCACTTTCGTATGTTACTTAATTATTTTCAGATGATCTAATTTGCTCTTTGTAGCTTTGGCAACCATGTGTGTGGTTTCTAAACCTGTTCCTGCTTCTCCCTGTAGGCTTTACAGACGCTCCTCTTCCTGTCTGCTTTACAGACGCTCCTCTTCCTGTAGGCTTTACAGACGCTCCTCTTCCTGTAGGCTTTACAGACGCTCCTCTTCCTGTAGGCTTTACAGACGCTCCTCTTCCTGTAGGCTTTACAGATGCTCCTCTTCCTGTAGGCTTTACAGACGCTCCTCTTCCTGTAGGCTTTACAGATGCTCCTCTTCCTGTCTGCTTTACAGACGCTCCTCTTCCTGTAGGCTTTACAGACGCTCCTCTTCCTGTCTGCTTTACAGACGCTCCTCTTCCTGTAGGCTTTACAGACGCTCCTCTTCCTGTAGGCTTTACAGACGCTCCCCACCCCTTGTCTGCAACCCTTCTTATTAATGTACCCTGTGTGCACAACCCATGTGGAATTCCAGGTCTCTGGCAGCGTTTGAACTGCTTATATGCGGTCCAGAATGCAGAGTTCATCTCAGCCTATGCTGCCCTTCAGTCCCTTGACTTTTTGGCCCTGACAGAGACATGTATCACCCCAGCGAACACTGCTACTCCAGCTGCTCTCTTCATCAGACCACATGTTCTCTCATAGGGGATGGCACAGGGCTACTCATTTCTCCATCTCCTCATTTGAATTCCATGCTATCACTGTCACTTGTCCACTCAAGCTTGACATTGTTGTCACCTATCTCCCCCTCTATTCTCCTCCCTTTTTGCATCTTATGATTCGCACTGTCCCTTTCCTTCTGGCCAGCTCGGCCCCCCTATCCAGCTCGGCCCTCCTATCCAGCTCGGCCCCCCTATCCAGCTCGGCCTCCCTATCCAGCTTGGCCCTCCTATCCAGCTCGGCCCCCCTATCCAGCTCGGCCCCCCTATCCAGCTCGGCCCTCCTATCCAGCTCGGCCCTCCTATCCAGCTCGGCCCTCCTATCCAGCTCGGCCCTCCTATCCAGCTTGGCCCTCCTATCCAGCTCCGTGGCTGAGTGACTCATTGCAAGCTTATAGAATAGGGCTGCGGCAGCTGAGTGAAAATGAAGGAAAACTAACCTTCTGGAGGACCTATCATCCTTTCAGTCCCTTCTCTCTACTTTATCTTTCTATGTATCCACTGCAAAAGCAACTTTCTATCACTCTAAATTTCCAGCTTCTGCCTCTAACTCCAGGAAACTCTTTTCCACCTTTTTCTCCCTCCTTTATCCTCCACCCCTCCCCCTTCCTGCTACCTCTCTCCGGATGACTTTGTCAACCACTTTGAAAAGAATGTTGACGACATCTGTTCCTCATTCACTCAGCCTATTGAGGCCACTAGTTCCACTCATTCACTCAGCCTATTGAGTCCACTGGTCCCACTCATTCACTCAGCCTATTGAGTCCACTGGTCCCACTCATTCACTTAGTCTATTGAGTCCACTGGTCCCCCTCACACATAACTACCCTATGCCTTGACCTCTTTCTCCCCCATCTCTCTAGATAAAATCCTGCGATTAGTGACGGCTGGCCACCCGACAACCTGCCCGCTCGACCCCATCCCCTCCTCCCTTCTCCAGACCATCTCTGGAGACCTTCTCCCATTCCTCACTTCCCTCATCAACTGATCCCTGACTACTGGCTGCATCCTCTCTGACTTCAAAATGGACCGAGTCGCTCCTCCCCTCCTCAAGAAACCAACACTCGACTCACCTGACCTTTAAAACCCTCTTCTTTCTTTCCTTTTGAAAACACTTGAGTGTGCTGTTTCTGATCAACTCGTTATCTCTCTCAGAACGATCTTCTTGACCCCAAACAGCCAGGCTTCAAGACTGGTCACTCAATCGAGACTGCTTTTCTCTGTGTCGTGGAGGCTCTCCGCACTGCCAAAACGGACTCGCTCTCCTCTGTTCTCATCCTCCTAGATCTATCCGCTGCCTTTGACAGTGTGAACCAACAGATCCTCCTCTCCACCCTCTCAGGCCTGGGCATCTCAGGCTCTGTACACTGTTGGATTGCATCCTACCTGGCAGGCTGCTCCTACCAGGTGGTGTGGAGAGGATCTGTGTCTGCACCACGTACTCTCACTACTGGTGTACCCCAGGGCTTGGTTTTTGGCCCTCTCCTTTTCTCTCTATACACCAAGTCACTCGGCTCCATCATATCCTCACATGGTCTCTCCTATCATTGCTATACGAACGACACTCTACTTTTCTCCTTCCCCCTTCTGACACCCAGGTGGTGACACGCATCTCTGCATGCCTGGCAGATATCTCAGCTTGGATGTCGGCCCACTACCTCAAGCTCAGCCTCGACAAGACGGAGCTGCTCTTCCTCCCAGGCAAGGCTTGTCCACTCAAAGACGTCTCCATCACGGTTGACAACTCCACAGTGTCACCCTCCCAGAGTGCAAAGAACCTTGGTGTGACCCTGGACAACACCCTGACGTTCTCTACAAGCGACCCTACCTCACACAGGAAGTGGCAAAGGTCCTAATCCAGATAAATGTCATCACCTCTCTGGACTACTGCAACTCACTGTTGGCTGGGTTCCCTGCTTGCTCCACCTAACCCCTGCAACTTATCCAGAACACTGCAGCCTGCCTGGTTTTCAACCTTCCCAAGTTCTCACATGTCACCCCACTCCTCAGCACAATCCACTGGCACCCAGTTGAAACTTGGATCCACTAGAAGACCAAGGTGCTTCCCTACAGAGGAGCAAGAGGAACTGCCCCTCCCTAACTTCAGGCTTTGCTCAAACCCTACACCCCAACCCGAGCACTCCATTCTGCCACCTCTATTCTCTTGGCCCTCCCACACATGCGGGATAGCAGCCCAGTCCAAGCTCTTCTCTATCCTGGCACCCCAATGGTGTAAGCAGCTTCTCCCTACCCATCTTCCAAAAACACCTGAAATCTTGTATGTTAAATAATCCCCTTTTTCACCATAACCCACCCCCCCCAAAAAAAAAACCTGAACCTGAACCAACACTTGCAATTGACCGTAAGTCGCTGTGGATAAGAGCAACAACTAAATGACTAAAATGTTCAAATGTAATCCAGTGGATCGTCAAGAGAGGAACCCACAGCCTGAAACAGGTCTTTCCTAATTCCTCAAACAGACATCTTCATGTCTGCTATAGGCTCTAGGCTGTTCATGTAAAATCATCTAATCTAATCTACTCCTTTCTCTCTCCGTCCTCCTCCTCTTCCTCTCCCCCCATCCACCTCCTCTTCCTCTCTCCCCGTCCACCTCCTCTTCCTCTCTCTCCGTCCTCCTTCTCTTCCTCTCTCTCCGCCCTCCTCCTCTTCCTCTCTCTCCATCCACCTCCTCTTCCTCTCTCTCCGTCCTCCTCCTCTTCCTCTCTCCCCATCCAACTCCTCTTCCTCTCTCTCCGTCCACCTCTTCTTCCTCTCTCCCCATCCACCTCCTCTTCCTCTCTCCCCGTCCACCTCCTCTTCCTCTCTCTCCGTCCTCCTCCTCTTCCTCTCTCTCCGTCCACCTCTTCTTCCTCTCTCCCCATCCACCTCCTCTTCCTCTCTCTCCGTCCTCCTCCTCTTCCTCTCTCTCCGTCCACCTCCTCTTCCTCTCTCTCCGTCCTCCTCCTCTTCCTCTCTCCCCATCCACCTCCTCTTCCTCTCTCTCCGTCCACCTCTTCTTCCTCTCTCCCCATCCACCTCCTCTTCCTCTCTCCCCGTCCACCTCCTCTTCCTCTCTCTCCGTCCTCCTCCTCTTCCTCTCTCCCCGTCCACCTCTTCTTCCTCTCTCCCCATCCACCTCCTCTTCCTCTCTCTCCGTCCTCCTCCTCTTCCTCTCTCCCCGTCAACCTCTTCTTCCTCTCTCCCCATCCACCTCCTCTTCCTCTCTCTCCGTCCTCCTCCTCTTCCTCTCTCTCCGTCCTCCTCCTCTTCCTCTCTCTCCGTCCACCTCCTCTTCATCTCTCTCCGTCCTCCTCCTCTTCCTCTCTCCCCAGTACACCTCGTCTCTGACATATGATGGGGTGTTGGTGATGGCCGAAGCCTTCAGGAACCTGCGTCGTCAGAAGATAGACATCTCCCGTAGAGGAAATGCTGGAGACTGTCTGGCCAACCCAGCTGCTCCCTGGAACCAGGGCATAGACATGGAACGCACACTCAAACAGGTAATCTTTGGTCCTATGTGTCCTTATTGTTCTATGTTGTTGCCTGTTCTTTGTTCTGACCTGTGTTCTCTGTTGTCCTGTCTCCAGGTGCGTATCCAGGGCCTAACAGGTAACATCCAGTTTGACCACTACGGCCGCAGAGTCAACTACACCATGGACGTGTTTGAACTGAAGAGCAACGGACCACAACGGGTAGGAATAGACACACAGGCATGTCGGAGAAATTATTTTGATTTGATTAAAATACAGTTTTGCCTGGTTTTAACCCCTCCCCTACCTCTCTCAGATTGGCTACTGGAATGACATCGACAAACTGGTTCTGGTCCAAAATGAGGTGTTGTTGTCCAATGACAGCACCAGCTTGGAGAACAGGACAGTCGTCGTGACAACTATCATGGTAATGTACTCCTCTGTCTCCTCTCCTTTCTGTAAACACACAGAGGATGCATCCCAATGATCTAAAATGGCTTCCTATCCTGAACTCCTGTCCTTCATCTGTACTGGCATGAAACAACTTGACAGGTGGAAAGTCAATATGGTATAGGAGTCGACTATGCTGTTTTCTCAAATCAGTACAGATGACTGAGAGGAGGATTTGTTAGACTGTTGAGATGCACCCACATTGAAGCAGAGAGCAGAGAGCCCTCAGTGCCTCTAGTGGTCAGAACTGGTAGTGACACCAGTGTGTTTGACCAGTGTTCCTAAGGTTATTGTAGCAGTAGCAGGCCATGGTGAGGGAGGAGTGAGTAAGGGCTGTACGAGTGGAATCAGACATGTCACTGGCAGGTTGTCGTTATATAAATTTGGATTTCGTTGACGTCACCTGTCAAGTGTGAAAGAGAGAGGAGTTTTAGTCCGTTTACCTTATACCGTGTGTGTCCCCCTCCCTTCTCTCTATGGACGTCTCTCTCTTTCCCTCTTTCTCTCTCTCCCTCCCTCCCTCTCTCCCTCTCTCTCCCTCTCTCTCTCTGGATGATCTATGACCCTGTCAGATGGCCATGGCTAATGTTACCTCAGCCACCTCCTCCTCTTTGCAGCCACTGATGAGGAAGCCTCTGCTCCGACACTGAAGACTTACAGTACAGACAGACAGACATACAGATGGGAGATGGATTCACAGAAGGACTCACATACTAACAGACTGAGCCAGAGAGACTCTAGCTCTCTATCGCTCTGCAATTCTATTGCTGTGGAATTGAGAGAAGAGGAATCACAGGAAGACACAGATGAACCGACCGGCAGGACACCTATATCTATCTATCTATCTATCTATCTATCTATCTATCTATCTATCTATCTATCTATCTATCTATCTATCTATCTATCTATCTATCTATCTATCTCTACATTTTCTTTGTCATGCCTTGGCTTGTTCTTCTCTATGTGGGAACTATAGACACAGGAAGTTTGAATGTTTTGGGAATTATCTTTTTGGATGTTCTGGGAATTTGAAAGGAATTGTATTCCATAATGCTTTTTTGTTTTTGAAGGAATTAGACTGGGTGCTGAGAAAAAGACACAGATCAGACAGGGGCCATTCGTGCAGAAACACACACACCCACACAGACTGCGCATACAGAAAGCACAACCTCAAAGTGTATGCATGCATAGACACACCTTCACTCATAGAGAACATAACAATTGCGCACGCAAGCACGCACGCAAACACGCACACACGCACGCAAGGATAGGATAAGGATAAGTAATCCCTCTCACCCCCCCTCTCACCCCCCCCCCCCTTTTAGATTTAGATGCACTATTGTAAAGTGACTGTCCCGCTGGATGTCATAAGGTGAATGCACCAATTTGTAAGTCGCTCTGGATAAGAGCGTCTGCTAAATGACTTAAATGTAATGTAAATGCACGCACACACGCACGCAAGCACGCACGCACACACGCTACTGGGAGCTGCGTGTGTGTGTGCCAGATGCGACTTGTTGTGTGTGACGACTGAAATTAATGTTGCATCACCATGACGACGTCCCTGTTAGCCCCCACTGCTGAGTCGTCACATGACGTCACGCCCCCAGCAGATAGCAGCTCTAGGCATTATATTTCTCTGGTGTCCTCTAGACTGCATCAGAGCTGCTTTCACTGCATGGTCTCCCATCCTCTAGCATTCGTCTACGTCGCTCTAGTCTAGATGAATCTGCAGCTAAGTTGTCCCTGATGTTGAAGTTGAGGAACTCTGGTAAACGTATTATGTTGTACTGCATATTGTATTGGCTGGCTGCACAGGGTTGGGGTTAGTTACATTTTTTTATTCCAGCCAATACAGAAAGTAAATCAAATTCCAATTCTACATTTTTCTCATTGAATTGAAATTGGAATTTCAGTGTACTTCTTAAATTGTAATGGAATTGACCGCAACCTTGATTAGGAGCTGTCTCTTTCTGGTGCCTCTGCTGCTGTTCCACTGTTTCATGTCCTATCTACCTGAACCCTTCTCCAAAACCTCTCTCTCTATTTTCTCTCTCATCTCGCTTTTCTCTTTCTCCCCTTTATCTTATCTTCTCCCATGTAAACCTCTCTCTCTCTCTCTGTCTCTCTCTGTCTGTCTGTCTGTCTCTCTCTCTCTCTCTCTGTCTGTCTGTCTCTCTCTCTCTCTCTCTCTCTCTCTCTCTCTCTCTCTCTCTCTCTCTCTCTCTCTCTCTCTCTCTCTCTCTCTCTCTCTCTCTCTCTCTCTCTCTCTCTCTTGCCATCTCTACACTGTCTCAGCCCTCTCTTTCCTCCCTCCTTTCCTCTCTCCCTTTTCATCCATTCTCATGTAAGACATCTGACGTGGTGTTCAGCAGAATTAAACGTCACTTTTCCAAGCACACTCCCAGTATCCCTCCATGCACCTGCAATGAGACCACACACACACACACACACACACACACACACACACACACACACACACACACACACACACACACACACACACACACACACACACACACACACACACACACACACACACACACACACACACACACACACACACACACACACACACACACACTGTAGCAAAATAGTCTGCAACACACTGATAACAAAATTTAAAGTGGTTTAAACATGAAATAACCCACTGTTGGCAAAGCAAAGGTTTGTACATTCGTACGTTCGTGTGTGTGTGTGTGTGTGTGTCACTGCTAAATACTCTACAAAGTCTTCTATTCTGACGTTCTCTAGATCCTCATACACATTACAGTACACCATCTGTTCTCTAGATCCTCATACACATTACAGTACACCATCTGTTCTCTAGATCCTCATACACAGTACAGTTCACCATCTGTTCTCTAGATCCTCATACACATTACAGTACACCATCTGTTCTCTAGATCCTCATACACAGTACAGTACACCATCTGTTCTCTAGATCCTCATACACAGTACAGTTCACCATCTGTTCTCTAGATCCTCATACACATTACAGTACACCATCTGTTCTCTAGATCCTCATACACATTACAGTTCACCATCTGTTCTCTAGATCCTCATACACATTACAGTACACCATCTGTTCTCTAGATCCTCATACACATTACAGTACACCATCTGTTCTCTAGATCCTCATACACATTACAGTACACCATCTGTTCTCTAGATCCTCATACACATTACAGTACACCATCTGTTCTCTAGATCCTCATACACAGTACAGTACACCATCTGTTCTCTAGATCCTCATACACATTACAGTACACCATCTGTTCTCTAGATCCTCATACACATTACAGTACACCATCTGTTCTCTAGATCCTCATACACAGTACAGTACACCATCTGTTCTCTAGATCCTCATACACATTACAGTTCACCATCTGTTCTCTAGATCCTCATGCACATTACAGTACACCATCTGTTCTCTAGATCCTCATACACAGTACAGTACACCATCTGTTCTCTAGATCCTCATACACAGTACAGTACACCATCTGTTCTCTAGATCCTCATACACATTACAGTTCACCATCTGTTCTCTAGATCCTCATGCACATTACAGTACACCATCTGTTCTCTAGATCCTCATACACAGTACAGTACACCATCTGTTCTCTAGATCCTCATACACAGTACAGTACACCATCTGTTCTCTAGATCCTCATACACATTACAGTACACCATCTGTTCTCTAGATCCTCATACACATTACAGTACACCATCTGTTCTCTAGATCCTCATACACAGTACAGTACACCATCTGTTCTCTAGATCCTCATACACATTACAGTTCACCATCTGTTCTCTAGATCCTCATACACATTACAGTACACCATCTGTTCTCTAGATCCTCATACACATTACAGTACACCATCTGTTCTCTAGATCCTCATACACAGTACAGTACATTAGGATTCATATTTTAAGATGGTCCCTTTTGTTCCGTCTAATAAAATGGAATAAGATGCATATTATGTACCTTCCCAACAGATGGCATGAAATATGAACTCAGCTCGGGTTTAGACTGTTGATGAGATGATTTTGGTGTGGATTATTCCTTTATGACCCAACTATGGGTTTGTAGGTTGGAGCAGCACGGCTATGTTTGGGAGAATCTCTGTCTGTGTTTGTGACTTCATTAGGAGTGATTCATGTTGAGTTAATGGAGAGAGAGATCTCAGAGGGGCTGCTAATGTGTGTATGATAATGAGGTTTAGAAAAATATGCTATGGACAACATGTACAAATGTGACAAGATTCTGCGTTTAAGATAATGTACATTCTATTAATGTTTAGCCACTTGATAAATACAAATATATGCACATCAGGCTTGATTCTACCTTGAGATCCATGTGAGTAACTCAGATATTCACACAACTCTCCCATTTACATTGAGTTACAGTGTAGTGTACACGCCTCAAGTTAGGACGTAGCCCAGTATGGCTTGAGAAGTGTTTCTTTGGTGAGTCCAGACTAATGGTATGTAACTGATACAATGTAAACATGTCTCTAAAAATGTTATGCATTTATATTTCCCCCTTTGATTTGTGTAAAAACAATATGTTTCATTTGATGTGACCTATTTACCTGTGTGCTTTATTCTGGCAGGTTCCTTGGTGAGCCAGGAATGAAGTCTCTTGAAATGTATCAATTGCACTTGTAAATTAACATTATAAATGAAAACGTGTACATGAATTTTATTTTTAAAATGTTATATTTCATATAATGTTTATACAGCTATTTCAATGAATTTGATAGATGGTAAAAACCATTTGAAAGCCTATGAGTGTGAATACTATAATAGCTTCCTTTCATACCTTCAATCATTTGAATCTGGGTGTGTAATCTGCTACGTCAGACGATTGTTCTGTAGACTAGAGGAAGAGGCGTCAGGCCTTGTACCACCTGTGTGTCTCTCTGGAACTACACCCTGCTGATGGATGTGCGTGTCAGTCAGGGTGTGTGTGTGTTTGCCTGCCCGTGTGTGTTCTTACTGCTAATTTCTCCTGTTTGAGGTATAAAGGTTCTCTCCAGACAGAGAATTCAGCTTCTCTGTGTATCCACCTCCAGACCTGCTACCTCTCCACTCTATAGCTGCTGACCTCTCTCTTCTACCATTCTGTCGTTCACTTGTTCTTTTTAACATACATCATCTGTGTGGAGTCAGCTTTTTTCTTCAAGAGGAGGTGCTTAGTCTTAGAGGGAAGACAGAGTACAGAAACTTGGCACCAGTCACAGACTATGATGATATACAACAGTGCTCCTCACACAGTGGCCTTTTAAAACGCCCTGTAATATTTTCTTTGGTTGCCATAAAATGTTCTGTCTCAATCACTGTGGTACCGTCATCCAGTGGAGGCTTTGGCGCCAGCTGAATGTCATTCCAAAAAGCTCCTCCCTCTCCAAAATAGGCCCCTGATTTGTTAGTCAGTGGTCAGTGTGAGTTCATTGGTCAGTTTGACCTCCCCGCACCACCCTCTCTGTCTCTGATTGGTGTGTTTGTGGATGTAGGAAGGTCCGTATGTGATGCTGAAGAAGAACTGGGAGATGTTTGAGGGGAATGACCAGTTCGAGGGCTACTGCGTGGACTTGGCCTCAGAGATCGCCAAACACATCGGCATCAAGTACAAGATCGCCATCGTCCCTGACGGCAAGTACGGAGCCAGAGACCCCGAGACCAAGATCTGGAATGGCATGGTGGGAGAACTGGTCTATGGGGTAAGGATGGAGAGAGGAAGGGCATGGTGGGAGAACTGGTCTATGGGGTAAGGATGGAGAGAGGAAGGGCATGGTGGGAGAACTGGTCTATGGGGTAAGGATGGAGAGAGGAAGGGCATGGTGGGAGAACTGGTCTATGGGGTAAGGATGGAGAGAGGAAGGGCATGGTGGGAGAACTGGTCTATGGGGTAAGGATGGAGAGAGGAAGGGCATGGTGGGAGAACTGGTCTATGGGGTAAGGATGGAGAGAGGAATGGCATGGTGGGAGAACTGGTCTATGGGGTAAGGATGGAGAGAGGAAGGGCATGGTGGGAGAACTGGTCTATGGGGTAAGGATGGAGAGAGGAAGGGCATGGTGGGAGAACTGGTCTATGGGGTAAGGATGGAGAGAGGAAGGGCATGGTGGGAGAACTGGTCTATGGGGTAAGGATGGAGAGAGGAAGGGCATGGTGGGAGAACTGGTCTATGGGGTAAGGATGGAGAGAGGAAGGGCATGGTGGGAGAACTGGTCTATGGGGTAAGGATGGAGAGAGGAAGGGGATGGAGGGAGAACTGATCTATGGGGTAAGGATGGAGAGAGGAAGGGGATGGAGGGAGAACTGGTCTATGGGGTAAGGATGGAGGGAGGAAGGGCATGGTGGGAGAACTGGTCTATGGGGTAAGGATGGAGAGAGGAAGGGGATGCAGGGAGAACTGGTCTATGGGGTAAGGATGGAGAGAGGAAGGGGATGGAGGGAGAACTGGTCTATGGGGTAAGGATGGAGAGAGGAAGGGGATGGAGGGAGAACTGGTCTATGGGGTAAGGATGGAGAGAGGAAGGGCATGGTGGGAGAACTGGTCTATGGGGTAAGGATGGAGAGAGGAAGGGCATGGTGGGAGAACGAAGAACTGGTCTATGGGGTAAGGATGGAGAGAGGAAGGGCATGGTGGGAGAACTGGTCTATGGGGTAAGGATGGAGAGAGGAAGGGCATGGTGGGAGAACTGGTCTGGGGTAAGGATGGAGGGGGAAGGGCATGGTGGGAGATGGAGGGAGGAAGGGCATGGTGGGAGAACTGGTCTATGGGGTAAGGATGGAGAGAGGAAGGGCATGGTGGGAGAACTGGTCTATGGGGTAAGGATGGAGAGAGGAAGGGCATGGTGGGAGAACTGGTCTATGGGGTAAGGATGGAGGGAGGAAGGGCATGGTGGGAGAACTGGTCTATGGGGTAAGGATGGAGAGAGGAAGGGATGGAGGGAGAACTGGTCTATGGGGTAAGGATGGAGAGAGGAAGGGCATGGTGGGGCATGCTGTTATCGCTCCTTCTCATCTACTATGTGTTGTCTCCGACCCCTATCTAAATAATAGCTGTCGTCTGCTGTCTGTTTCCTATATAGTCCCATGCTGTTATCGCTCCTTCTCATCTACTATGTGTTGTCTCCGACCCCTATCTAAATAATAGCTGTCGTCTGCTGTCTGTCTCCTATATAGTCCCATGTTGTTATCGCTCCTTCTCATCTACTATGTGTTGTCTCCGACCCCTATCCTATCTAAATAATAGCTGTCTATGTGTTGTCTGCTATATAGTCCCATGTTGTTATCGCTCCTTCTCATCTACTATGTGTTGTCTCCGACCCCTATCTAAATAATAGCTGTCGTCTGCTGTCTGTCTCCTATATAGTCCCATGTTGTTATCGCTCCTTCTCATCTACTATGTGTTGTCTCCGACCCCTATCTAAATAATAGCTGTCGTCTGCTGTCTGTCTCCTATATAGTCCCATGTTGTTATCGCTCCTTCTCATCTACTATGTGTTGTCTCCGACCCCTATCTAAATAATAGCTGTCGTCTGTCTCCTATATAATCCCATGTTGTTATCGCTCCTTCTCATCTACTATGTGTTGTCTCTGACCCCTATCTAAATAATAGCTGTCGTCTGCTGTCTGTCTCCTATATAATCCCATGTTGTTATCGCTCCTTCTCATCTACTATGTGTTGTCTCTGACCCCTATCTAAATAATAGCTGTCGTCTCTGTCTCCTATATAATCCCATGTTGTTATCGCTCCTTCTCATCTACTATGTGTTGTCTCTGACCCCTATCTAAATAATAGCTGTCGTCTGCTGTCTCCTATATAGTCCCATGTTGTTATCGCTCCTTCTCATCTACTATGTGTTGTCTCTGACCCCTATCTAAATAATAGCTGTCGTCTGTCTCCTATATAATCCCATGTTGTTATCGCTCCTTCTCATCTACTATGTGTTGTCTCTGACCCCTATCTAAATAATAGCTGTCGTCTGTCTCCTATATAATCCCATGTTGTTATCGCTCCTTCTCATCTACTATGTGTTGTCTCTGACCCCTATCTAAATAATAGCTGTCGTCTGTCTCCTATATAATCCCATGTTGTTATCGCTCCTTCTCATCTACTATGTGTTGTCTCCGACCCCTATCTAAATAATAGCTGTCGTCTGCTGTCTGTCTCCTATATAATCCCATGTTGTTATCGCTCCTTCTCATCTACTATGTGTTGTCTCCGACCCCTATCTAAATAATAGCTGTCGTCTGCTGTCTGTCTCCTATATAATCCCATGTTGTTATCGCTCCTTCTCATCTACTATGTGTTGTCTCTGACCCCTATCTAAATAATAGCTGTCGTCTGTCTCCTATATAGTCCC